>NC_053490.1:523298241-523301697 GCF_905171775.1 Rana temporaria
AGCCGCGCCCTCGTACATCGCTGTGCGCTGGTCGGCAAGCGGTTAAAGAGGCAGTAAACCCAAAAAAGCAAGCATTTATTATATTGCCGATTACCAACTCTTTGATGTGATGGCTGCATTAATTTTATTTTTTTCTATTTTCATCTGGTGATCCAACTAGCAAGTCCATTTTTCAAAAGCACAAGCTCTCCAGCAGAATGTATCAGATTACATGGGAGGCGACAAACCACTTTACATTGGCTTTTATTTATTCTTTCAAAATCTTTATCTTGGATCACCAGGTTAAAAATAGTTGTGGGAAAAACAAAAAACAAACAACTGCACCAACATCATTTGAGAATGGGTAGGCTGCAATATATATCGTTTTGGTTTTTAATGATTTTAAGCTTTAATTGATTTTTTTTTTTTTTTATTCACTTGCAATGTGCTTAGAAAATGTGACTACCCCAGGAACAGTAAATCCTTTAGCCCAGCCCCCTCCCTCCATGCATGTCATAGCCCCCTCCTCCTCTTGGAGGATCTAATTGCTGTCTGTGCTGGTGCAGCTCCTCCACTCTTAGATAGCTGCTGGGGAGGTGTGAAGGGGGAACACTGTATACAGCAGGGGTCTCAAAACTGGCGGCCCCTCCAGCTGTTGCAAAAACTACAAGTCCCATCATGCCTCTGCCTGTTAGAGTCACGCTTGTAACTGTCAGCCTTGCAATGCCTCATGGGACTTGTAGTTTCGCAACAGCTGGAGGGCCGCCAGTTTGAGACCCCTGATAAGAGTGTCACTTCAGTGACAGCTCTGAGTCTGCTGGAGCTGCTGACATCACAACCAAGATGGCGGTGCCCAGCAACAGTCTCAGGGCTTTTGGATGTCTACACATAGGAGGATTTTACAAGTAAATTACATACATAAAAATGTGTGTGTATAAAAAAGAATCACCCGCCTATAAAATAATCACATTTTGTTGCTTTCCAGTCTGAAATGAAGACAGGCACAGTTTTGGTTTTATCCAGCTGTGGTTACCCAGTGCAACATAGAACATGCAAGTGAAAGATAGAACACCAACACGTCAGAAAAAAAATCAAAAACAGAATCACCGAGTTGGAAAAAGGATCACCCCCTTATCTCAGTATTTTGTATTTACTTGAATTGCTTTAGTCTTTTTTGGGATTTGTCTCTACCAACTTTACACCTTCTTCTTTGCAGAACTGCGCAAGTTCCGTTACATTTGATGGCGAATGTTTGTGGGCTGCAGTCTTCAAGTCACTCCACAGATTGTCAATGGGGTTTAGGTCTGGGCTCCGACTAGGCCATGTAAGGACATTCACCTTTTTCTCCTTCAACCCCTGTGTGCTCATTGTTGCTGTGTGCTTTGGGTCATTGTCACGTTGGAAGGTAAACCGTCTTCCCTCTACCAAAAAATTGTCAATGGGCAGCAGATTTTTCTCAAGAACTTTAGGGTACTTTGCCCCATTTATTATTTCCTTCTATCCTGACAAGTGCTCCAGTCCCTGCTGCAGAGAAACACCCCCATGCCAGGATATTACCACCCCCCCATACCAGGATATTACCACCCCCCCCCAATAACAGGATATTACCACCCCCCCCCATAACAGGATACTACCACGCCCCCCATAACAGGATACTACCACGCCCCCCATAACAGGATACCACCCCCCCCCCCCCCCCCCTAACAGGATATTACCCCCCCCCCCCCATAACAGCATATTACCCCCCCCCCCTATAACAGCATATTACCACCCCCCCACATAACAGGATATTACCCCCCCCCTATAACAGGCTATTACCACCCCCCATAACAGGATATTACCACCCCCCATAACAGGATATTACCACCCCCATAACAGGCTATTACCACCCCCCATAACAGGATATTGCCACCCCCCATAACAGGCTATTGCCACCCCCCATAACAGGCTATTGCCAGTGCCACCCCCCATAACAGGCTATTGCCACCCCCCATAACAGGCTATTACCACCCCCATAACAGGCTATTACCACCCCCCATAACAGGCTATTACCACCCCCATAACAGGCTATTACCACCCCCATAACAGGCTATTACCACCCCCATAACAGGCTATTACCACCCCCATAACAGGCTATTACCACCCCCCATAACAGGCTATTACCACCCCCCATAACAGGCTATTACCACCCCCCATAACAGGCTATTACCACCCGCCATAACAGACTATTACCACCCGCCATAACAGGATATTACCACCCGCCATAACAGGATATTACCACCCGCCATAACAGGCTATTACCACCCGCCATAACAGGCTATTACCACCCCCCATAACAGGATATTACCACCCCCCATAACAGGATATTACCACCCCCCATAACAGGATATTACCACCCCCATAACGGGCTATTACCACCCCCCATAACAGGCTATTACCACCCGCCATAACAGGCTATTACCACCCCCCATAACAGGATATTACCACCCCCCATAACAGGATATTACCACCCCCCATAACAGGATATTACCACCCCCATAACGGGCTATTACCACCCCCCATAACAGGCTATTACCACCCCCCATGCTTTACAGTAGGAATGGTGTTATTTGGTTGGTGATCTGTATTGGATTTCCGCTAGACATATAGTTCGGTGTTGAGGCCAAATAATTCCACTTTAGTCTCTTCTGACCATAACACCTTTTTTCCCATGTGGCCTCAGAATCTTCAAGGTGCGTTTTGGTAAGGCTCAGTGGCCTTTGAGTGGCTTTTTTTTTTGCAACCGTCCCATACAAGCCACATTTGTGGAGGATTTGTGATATTGTTGTCACATGCACACAATGACCGCTCTTTGTCATCAATTCCTGCAACTGCTTCAGAGTTTCTGTAGGCCTCTTGGTGGCCTCTCTGACCAGTTTCCTCCTGGCTCTTTCATCAAGTTTGGAGCGACGTCCTGATCCAGGGAGAGTCTGTGTTCTACCAAATACCTTCCACTTCTTTACAATAGACTTTACTGTGCTTCTAGGCATTGATAAAGCCATTGCATCCATCTCCTAACTTGTGCCTGTCCACAACTTCATCCCGGTGACAATGCCTTGCCACTCATAATTATGGCAGGGCTTGACAAATTTGCTTGGAATCTAGGAGCCAGCTAAAGTAAGGTGCCAGAAACTTGCCCTGTCCCGCCAAGCTCACGTGCAGAAGCGAACGCATACGTGAGCAGCGCCCGCATATGAAAGAGGTGTTCAAACCACACATATGAGGTATCGCCACGATTGGTAGAGCGAGAGCAATAATTCTAGCCCTAGACCTCCTCTAATTCAAAACATGCAACCTGTAGAATTTTTTAAACGTCACCTATGGAGATTTTAAAGGGTAAAAGTTTGTCGCCATTCCATGAGCGGAAGCAATTTTGTTGGGTATCAATTTACTCGGCGCAACATTATCTTTCACAATATAAAATAAATTGGGCCAACT
>NC_053490.1:523301897-523309397 GCF_905171775.1 Rana temporaria
TAGAATAAAAAATATATATGTTTGGGGGTTCTAACTAAAGGGAAGGAGATGGAAACAGGCAGGGGAAGCTCCATTAGCATTGCTGGTTGTCTTGTCATACCAACGGCCACCACAAGAGGATGCCAGATTCCAGAAGGAACCATAGGACAGCAGACGACCGCAAAGCCGCGGCCTCAATTACCGGCCGGCGTGGCCCGACGTGATCGCAAGGGGGGTGCGCACGGAGAATGGGTACCCGAGCTGTGCCTCCCCTCGCACCAGGTCGCTAATTCTAGTCGCAATTGCGACCTGGCGCCCGAGGTTTGTCGAGCCCTGAGTTACGGGTTGCTTCACTTGCACCATCAGGAAATGAAATGCTCCAGGAAAGCTCTTATGCTGAACTAATCAATATGACCACAGCTGATCACAGTTGAAAGTCAAGTGGCTTTGTGGGCCATTGAGAAAGTGATTAGCTACACCTGATTGAGTCATTTTTAGGAGGGGGTGATCCTTTTTCCAACTCAGTTATTCTGTTTTTGAATTTTTAAGAAGAAAAAAAAAAAATTCTGACATGTTGGTGTTACATAGTTATTATATAGTAGGTGAGGTTGAAAAAAGACAGAAGTCCATCAAGTCTAACCTATGTGTGCGTTTATATCTTTTACTTGGATGGTAAGAGTTGCACTGAGTAAATACAACTAGATAAAACAAAAACTGTGCCTGTCTTCATTTAATAGGCAAGGACGAACAAGTAAATAGTACAAAATAAAGAAACTTACTTTTACAAAGCACAGTGGCAGAATCGCCACGTAGTAGGCACTAAAGAGGGAGTTGAACAGGACTTCTTTAATCCTGCGGTTGAAGTCCGCTTTCAGACACTCCACCTCGTTACGTATGAGGTCCGGGGACAGTGGACAGCTGTGGGATGGGATAGAAGGGGGGGAATTGAACTGTTCTCTCAGGGACTCCCGGAGGAGGGATAAAAAGTCTTTGGGTCTGACAAGGCTGGCCACGTCATTAGCACCGTCCTCTACTAATGAATCCTGTACGAAGTATCCACAATCCGTGGGCAGAGGCTGGGAGCGGTTGTCATGATGGAAGCAGCAAAGAGGTACATAGACTCCGAATCTGGAAAGATGGAGGAAACCCATAAATACAGATGAAACAAAAATACTTCCAAACAATGGCCAACAATTGGCGGACACTTGTCAATCACAACTATATAAATTTGTTGGATATTCCATTACATGGGCATTAATATGGAAGTGTCCCCTCTTGGCGGCTATACCATCCCACACTCTTCTGGGAAGACTTTCCACAAGTTTAAGTTTGTCTGTGGGAATTTGTACCCATTCAGTCATAAGTTTGTGAGGTAAGGTACTGACGTTTGAGGAGAAGACCTGCCTCACACTTGGCATCCCAAAGGTGTTCAGTAGGGTTGAGGTCAGGACTCTGTAGAAGCCACTCAAGTTCCTCCACACCAAACAATGTTTTTATGGAGGGTGATCGGTGCTCATTGCGGGCCACCCAAGTTCCTCCACTCAAAATTATGTCTTGAAGATGGTGATCACTAGGGTTGAGGTCAGAGTTCTTTGAAGGACACCCAAGTTCCTTCACAACAAACTCATCAAACCATGTTTTTATAGATGGTGACCAGTAGGGTTGAAGTCAGGGTTCTGTGAAGGCAACCCAAGCTTCTCCACACCAAACCATGTCTTTATGGATGGTGATCAGTAGGGTTGAGGTCAGGGTTCTGTGAAGGCCACCCAAGTTTCTCTACAACAAACAATGTCTTTATGGAGCTGGCTTTGTACACAGGGGCACAGTCATACTAGAACAAAATAGGGCTTTCCCCAAACTGTTACCACAAGGTTGGAAGGGCACCATTATCTAAAATTTGTATGTGTAATAAAATGGCCCGTGATACCCAGAGACCTTTAAAGGATGCGGGGTACTCCTGTGCCAGCTTCACTAATGACTCTTGGGTCTAGGGTCATCCTATGTCCAATAGGGGCATAGGATGACTGAGAAATGATATCATGAATTACATGAGATGGGACAGTTATGATAATTCATGTATTGCAGGATATCTTGAAATATTACAGGTGGTTAATTCTGACCCCAACAGGTCAATAGCAGAGTGGCTCATTCATGTGGGGACACAGACTGTTGAGGTGCTAATTAAGTCTACCTGGCTGTAGTGATAAAAGCTTGCTGTGTTTGCATTCTATTGTCCATTGTGTTAATTAAGTCTGGCTCCTAAGATATTTCATTGTGCTATGCTAACTAACCCTGCATTGTGTGAAAGTTCTATTGATGATAGATACAGTGAGGAAAATAAGTATTTGAACACCCTGCTATTTTGCAAGTTCTCCCACTTGGAAATCATGGAGGGGTCTGAAATTGTCATCGTAGGTGCATGTCCACTGTGAGAGACATAATCCCCAAAAAAAATCCAGAAATCACAATTTATGATTTTTTAACTATTTATTTGTATGATACAGCTGCAAATAAGTATTTGAACACCTGTCTATCAGCTAGAATTCTGACCCTCAAAGACCTGTTAGTCTGCCTTTAAAATGTCCACCTCCACTCCATTTATTATCCTAAATTAGATGCACCTGTTTGAGGTCATTAGCTGCATAAAGACACCTGTCCACCCCATACAATCAGTAAGAATCCAACTACTAACATGGCCAAGACCAAAGAGCTGTCCAAAGACACTAGAGACAAAATTGTACACCTCCACAAGGCTGGAAAGGGCTACGGGGAAATTGCCAAGCAGCTTGGTGAAAAAAGGTCCACTGTTGGAGCAATCATTAGAAAATGGAAGAAGCTAAACATGACTGTCAATCTCCCTCGGACTTGGGCTCCATGCAAAATCTCACCTCGTGGGGTCTCAATGATCCTAAGAAAGGTGAGAAATCAGCCCAGGACTACACGGGAGGAGCTGGTCAATGACCTGAAAAGAGCTGGGACCACCGTTTCCAAGGTTACTGTTGGTAATACACTAAGACGTCATGGTTTGAAATCATGCATGGCACGGAAGGTTCCCCTGCTTAAACCAGCACATGTCAAGGCCCGGTCTTAAGTTTGCCAATGACCATTTGGATGATCCAGAGGAGTCATGGGAGAAAGTCATGTGGTCAGATGAGACCAAAATAGAACTTTTTGGTCATAATTCCACTAACCGTGTTTGGAGGAAGAAGAATGATGAGTACCATCCCAAGAACACCATCCCTACTGTGAAGCATGGGGTGGTAGCATCATGCTTTGGGGGTGTTTTTCTGCACATGGGACAGGGCGACTGCACTGTATTAAGGAGAGGATGACCGGGGCCATGTATTGCGAGATTTTGGGCAACAACCTCCTTCCCTCAGTTAGAGCTTTGAAGATGGGTCGAGGCTGGGTCTTCCAACATGGCAATGACCCGAAGCACACAGCCAGGATAACCAAGGAGTGGCTCTGTAAGAAGCATATCAAGGTTCTGGCGTGGCCTAGCCAGTCTCCAGACCTAAACCCAATAGAGAATCTTTGGAGGGAGCTCAAACTCCGTGTTTCTCAGCGACAGCCCAGAAACCTGACTGATCTAGAGAAGATCTGTGTGGAGGAGTGGGCCAAAATCCCTCCTCCAGTGTGTGCAAACCTGGTGAAAAACTACAAGAAACGTTTGACCTCTGTAATTGCAAACAAAGGCTACTGTACCAAATATTAACATTGATTTTCTCAGGTGTTCAAATACTTATTTGCAGCTGTATCATACAAATAAATAGTTAAAAAATCATAAATTGTGATTTCTGGAATTTTTTTTTTTGATTATGTCTCTCACAGTGGACATGCACCTACGATAACAATTTCAGACCCCTCCATGATTTCCAAGTGGGAGAACTTGCAAAATAGCAGGGTGTTCAAATACTTATTTTCCTCACTGTATGTGTTGGCAGTCTGAAAGGTCAGATGTCTGACCTTTCAGGTGTAGTGGATTAGCATGTCAATTATGTTTACTAAAGGAATGTGTTTTATGTAGCAGGTGAGAATAACTTATCGCAGAGTCAGAACATCTGGGTAATGATCAGTAATTAGCTCATCTGAATGTCATTATCTAACGGAATGTGTATTGAGCACCCATTGTGTCATGTTATGGGTGGAGTTGAGTCATTGTCCATATTTGGCTTCTAACTGTATAAAAACCTAAGAGTTTACCATTAAAGTGTTCATCCGTTTGGAACCAGAGCTGTGTGTCTCGTTATTCTGGGGAATGGAATGGGTCGTGTCTGCTGGATTGTGGAGTGTCGGATATGCTGTCTTGGGTTGGTGGAATGGAATATCGTAAACTGTGTTAACCCCTGACCGTTACAGTATGCTTTAGCATAGATAGTACCTTTCTTTGGAAACACCTGAACTGGAGAAGGGTCAATATAGGTAGGCATGATGGTCATAACAATCAAAAACAACTCATCACCTTCTCACTTCAGGAAAGGCTGGAGTGTCATGCAAACAAAATTACCCCCAACTCCCCCCTCCATGTTCTATGAGTATAAAACAAGTCCTCGAGGGTGAATATTTTATAGGCACTGCATATCATTTAGACCCACCGTCTCCCTCTGTCTCTCACACTGACACACACTCACACACCAAACAGGTTGTAGCATCAACTCACGGGTAGCCCAAGAACAGGAGGTTCAAGACTGAATGATTGCGGAACAGGTTGACCAGGGTCCAGCAGAACACCCACCCGCACAGCGTGAGCAGGATCAGGCGGGCGGTGATCAAGGCGCTGTAGTGGACCATGGAGGTTGATCCTACCTGAGAAGCCTGTAAGAGAGAGAAACAACAATTAGCCAAAAAGTCTGCCGAAGGAAGTGAAGCTTGAAACTTAAAGCTGAATTCCAATGCAGCGCCTTTGTAAATAATGAAGGCACACTATGAGTTAGGTCCAGCGAGGTGCATGACACCTTCTGGGCTTGGCTGTATTTACATCTGACAGGTTTAGAGGATGAGAACGATAGTAGTCTTCCGTGAGCCCAACACTGATCCTTCTGAGCTCTGCATTCTAAATAGGAGAGTCACTGCAGCAGCTATACCCGCCTTTCCCCTCCTCCTGCCCATTCACAGAAGCCTTGATATTATATGAACACAAAATACAAAGGCTTCTGTGAATGGGCAGCAGAGGGGTAGGGTGGGTATAGCTGCTCTGTGCTCGTCTCCTCTCGAATCCTGGAGTGTCTCTCTGGCAGAGCAATAAACCCGTCAGACGTAAATAATAGAGGTAAAGCCATGCAGCTCCTTGGATTTAACTCATAGTGACCTTCACTTTTTATTCCATGCAGATATAAAAGATTCAAATGATTGCAGCTCTGTAATCACAATTCATCATCAAATGTATACTATACAATCAGTAAAAGCAGCCGAATCCGACTTCATATCAGCTTTCTGCAGTCCCCGTACAGCAACAGACCAGACTGCAACAAAATGCAAATCAGTGCTGACAAGAAGCATGCGGATAGGAGCAGAAAGCAAAGTGGCAGAGAAATGAGCTTATCACTGTGCAGCTTCTCCTTTTACCACCCAGTCACAAGAATGGAAGCGAGTCCAGGACAGTCGGGGATCTCGAAGAAGCGGGTTGAATGATGCTGGCAATCATGCAACTCAGTAAATGGAGGACCTCTAGGGGCAGAAAATAATAACTGTGGAGGACAGCTCCGGATTGAAGGCGAATACTGTAGCAAAAAGTTGCTTTTTTTTTGTTTTAGCTTTTAACCACTTGACCTCTAGAAGGTTTACTCCGCTTCAAGACCAGGCCATTTTTTGCAATACGGCACATTGTTATTTTAACTGACAATTGTGCGGTCGTGCAACGCTGTATAAAAATAAAATGTATGTCCTTTTTCCCCCTCCCCAAGAAATACAGCTCTCTTTTGGTGGTATATGATCACCTCTACATTTTTAGACTTTTTGCTTTTAAAAAAAACGTCTTCGCAAATTTTGGCCAATATGTATTCTGCTACATATTTTTGAAATATAAATAAATAATAATAAAAAAATAAAAATCACAGTAAGCGTATATTGATTGGTTTGTGCAAAAGTTATAGGGCCAGATCCACAAACGAATTATGTCGGCGTATTTATGGATACGCCGCGTAATTTCAAAGTTCCCCCGTCGTATCTTTGTTTTGTATACACAAAACAAGATACAACTGAATGAGGGATCGATACGACAGGCGTACGTCTTAGTACGCCGTCGGATCTAAGGTGCATATTTACGCTGGCCGCTAGGTGGCATTTCTGTCGAATTCCTCGTCGAGTATGCAAATTAGCTAGATACGGCGATCCACGAACGTACGTCCGGCCGGCGCATTATTTTACGTCGTTTCCGTAAGGCTTTTTTCGGCGTATAGTTACCCCTGCTATACGAGGCGTATCCTATGTTAAGTATGGCCGTCGTTCCCGCGTTGAATTTTGAAAATGTTACGTCGTTTGCGTAAGTCGTTCGCGAATAGGGCTTTGCGTAGAATGACGTCACCGTCGTAAACATTGGCTTGTTCCGGTTTAATTTCGAGCATGCGCACTGGGATACCCCCACGGACGGCGCATGCGCAGTTGAAAAAAAACGTCATTTACGTCGGGTCACAACGTATTTACATAAAACACGCCCCCATCACATCCATTTGAATTGTAAAAAAAATGTAAGTTACGGCGGTGTAGTGTATCAGAGATACGATACGCCCGACGGAAATATGTGCCAGGATACGTGGATCTGGCCCATAGTGTCCACAAATTATAGAATCATTTTTATTTATAATATAATTTTTTTTTTTTTTTTTTATGGCAGCGATCTGCAACTTCTAGTGGGACTACGATATTGCGGCGGACATTCTCACACTTTTTGGGCACCAGTGACATGAATACAGTAATCCGTGCTAAAAATATGCACTGTCACTGTATTAATGACACTGGCTGGGAACAGGTAAACATCAGGGGCAATCAAAGGGTTAACTGTATGCCTAGCCGGGGTTTTACTAAACTGTATGTGGTGCTTTTACTAGGGGAAGAAATTGATTCTAATCCCTGCTTAGCAGAAACACAAATTCCATCCCTTCCCATCTGTCAGAACGGCGTTCTGCCTTGTTTACATAGGCAGATTGCCATTCTGTCTATCTGCTAATGATCCGTGGGTGCTAATCAGCTTCCGCCGGCAGTGTGCATGCGCGCCCCCCTACCCAGAAGTGTCAGATCGTGTATATACGTGATCTGGCGCACCGGTGCCGCCTTGTAGCAGTAAAAATGCTATAGGGTGGTCCTCTTCAGTTAAAGGGGTTGTAAACCTTCGTGTTTTTTCACCTCAATGCATCCTAAATAATGTATCCACCCACCCCCTCCCCCGTTTTACTAACCTGAGCCCCGAATTTCCGTGTGCGCAATCTCGCGTCGCTCTCCCCACGGCTTCCTGGCTCTTCATTGGATAGATTGATAGCAGCGCAGCCATTGGTTCCCGCTGCTGTCAATCAAATCCAATGACGC
>NC_053490.1:523314397-523441726 GCF_905171775.1 Rana temporaria
AAAAAAGGTCCGGGACCTTTTTTCACGCGGCAGGCGACAGGCGTCCGGCGTGGAGATGTGAACCATCTCCATAGAGGGACATCTGTTTTCAGCCCTCTGGCGGCAGCGGCGTAGCGCTACAGGCGTAAAAACGCCTAGGTGTGAATGCAGCCTTACTGGACAGCTCAACTTTTTTTTTGAAGTCTTACATATTGAAATGTAGTCTTCTATTCAGCCAGAAGATGGAGCTCTAGTCTCCTTTTCACATCATTAGAAGGAAGTTTTTATCAGACAGAGAATGCTGCAAAGACAAGCTTCTGTGTTGGTTCTTTAGCTGCCAGCCCATAGTTGGGACTTTCACACGGATATGTTTTCCTTGCAAGAAAAAAGGTTTCCCTTTCAATCCTTTGGGACTTTTCACTAGACATGGGCAATGCTGAGAAATCTGTTCGTCTTTGTTTTTTTGTTTCGTTTTTATTAAGAAATAATAGCTAGCAAACTACCGTAATAACTATTAAATTATAGGTATTGGAATTTCTTTCCAAATTTGGCTGTTCGTGAACGCAACGAAAAAACTTAAAATTTATCCGAAGTTACAAATTATCCGAAATAATGACAATAATAAACAAATGGAACAGAACGAATTGATAATAAAAAATGTTTTTTAACCACTTCCCGCCCGGTCAATAGTCAATTGACGTCCGGGAAGTTGTTGTGAAATCCTGACTGGACGTCTATTGACGTCCTGCAGGACTTCATGCCGGTACAAGCCCGTGGGGTCGCTCGGTGATGCGGGGTGTCAGTCTGACACCCTGCATCTCCAAACTCGGTTAAAAGCCTCCAGCGGAGGCCCTTTACCACGTGATCAGCCGTGTCCAATCACGGCTGATCACGATGTAAACAGGAAGAGCCGTTGATGGCTCTTCCTCACTCGCGTCTGACAGACGAGAGTAGAGGAGAGCCGATCAGCGGCTCTCCTGACAAGGGGGGGGGGGGTTCGTGCTGATTGTTTATCAGTGCAGCCCCCCCTCGGATCGCCACACTGGACCACCAGGGAAGGGGGCAGTAAAAAATTTAAATAAATGAGAAAGATGCCAATCAGTGCCCACAAATGGGCACTGACTGGCAACATGGGAACTGGGATAAACAAGCGATTCCCAGCAATGCCATCAGTGCCGCCCCTCAGTGTCCATCAGTGCCGCCCCTCAGTGTCCATCAGTGCCGCCCCTCAGTGTCCATCAGTGCCCATCAGACCCGCCCATGAGTGCCCAACAGTGCCGCATACCAGTGCCCGTAATCGAAGAAGAAAAAAAAACAGAAAAAAATAAAAATAAAAATATTTTTTTCAAAATTTTCGGTCTTTTTTTAGTTGTTGAGCAAAAAATAAAAATCCCAGAGGTGATCAAATACCACCAAAAGAAAGCTCTATTTGTGGGGAAAAAATTATAAAAAAATAGTTTGGGTACAGTGTAGCATGACCGCGCAATTGTCATTCAAAGTGCGACAGCGCTGAAAATTGGCTTGGGCAGGAAGGTGCGTAAGTGCCCGGTATGGAAGTGGTTAATTATTATTTCTTATCATTAATTCGATACATTCCATTTTTTTAGATACGGCATTCATTATTTCGAATAATTCGTAACTTCAGATAAATTCATATTCGTTGCGTTCACTAGCAGACAATTTTTTTAAGAAATTCCAATACCTAGAATTTAATAGTTAACAATAGTTAAGTTATTATTAGTTGGTTATTTCAGATTTTGGGATTTTCGTTTTTCGGAAATTTTGAAATCCGAAAATTTGAAAATAAGAATGAAATTTCAAAAGAACGAAAATCCCGAAATAATTTTGAATATGCGAAAATCTGGAAATTCGAACATTTTGAATGTCCGGAAATCCGAAAATTTGAAAATAGGAATGAAATTTCAAGACATTCAAAATGTTCGAATTTCCATATTTTCGAATATTCTAAATTATTTCAGATTTCGGGATTTTCGTTCTTTTCAAAACTTCATTCTTATTTTCGGATTTTGAATTTCAAAATTCCCAGATCTTCAAATATTCCAATTTACAAAATATTCGGGAAAATTTGGAAAACGTGTTTTTCGTTAATTCGGATATTTCGAATTTGTCGAAATTTGTAAAAAAAAAAATGAATTCAGAACGAAACGAATTTCACATGTCTACATTTCACACCACTGCATTACAGTTGCAGTGCGTTTTGAAAACTGCACCAAAAACACAGCTTCCCATTTAAATACATGGAAATCGTGGCAAAAAAAAAAACGCACCACGATTGTGTTTTTTTTATATTTTTGGTGCATTTTTGAGTCACATGTCCATTTTTCACAGGTGCAGGCAACCCAGAAACGCACAGCAAGCACATCTGAAACGTAGCAATTTTGCTACAGAGCCGTGTAAAAGGGGCCTTAAGCCGACCTTCATCAATTACATGAACCTCTTCTCTTTTGGCTCCTCCCCCTTCCCTATTACAGAACCTAAAAGTTTTATTATTATTGGTAAATAATAATCAAATTTTTGTGTTGCAATTCAGCACTTCCTGCTTTCTCGCCTGAGCGTGAATGGCATACGTATCCCCACATGACACATTCCCAGGGGGGTAGTTTTTGCCGAGGGTGCATGCGCACCATGGGATTCTGCACACGTCGGCTGTTTGAAGAGGGATCTCTGTGTTATGGCAGCAGCTAGCTTCCATAACCCAGGTATCCATCTCTTCAGCCAGCGGTCCGGTTTCCAATAATGGTGGTCTCTGCTGCAGATTCGCCGCGAGATCACCGTTATCGGCGGAGGGAGAGGGGCCTCCCGCCGCTCTCTCGCTTACCGGAGCCATCGGTAGCGGTGGAGATGGCCGGGTCCTGTCCGTGGCTGGGTATGGAGACGAGTAAGTGGAAGACGGCCCACCCGTCTCCATACTATAGCAGGGCGAAAGCGATGTCAAAACGTCACTTCCACCCATAGCTCTTAAAAGGGCCATTTTTATTTTTTTTTGCAATTTTTTTAAATGACATTTTTTTTTTTATTGCAGTCTAAATATGAGATGTGAGGTCTTTATGGCCCCAGATCTCATATTTAAGATGACCTGTCATGTTTTTTTCTATTACAAGGGATGTTTACATTCCTTGTAATAGGAATAAAAGTGACCCAATTTTTTATTTATTTTTTAAACTCTGTAAAAATAAAGTAAAATAAATAAAAAAAATTCCCGACAAGCTTGCGCGCAGAAGCGAACGCATACGTGAGCAGCGCCCGTATATGAAAACAACACATGTGAGGTATCGCCACGATCGGTAGAGCGAGAGCAATAATTCTAGCCCTAGACCTCCTCTGTAACCCAAAACATGCAACCTGTAGAATTTCTTTAAACGTCGCCTATGGTGGTTTTTAAGGGTAAATGTTTGTCGCCATTCCACGAGCGGGCGCATTTTTTGAAGCGTGACATGTTGGGTATCAATTTACGCAGCCTAACATTACCTTTCACTATATATATATATATATATATATATATATATATATATATATATATATATATATATATATATATATGTGTGTGTGTGTGTGTGTGTGTATGACTGCTGCGTGCAATTACGGTGTGACAAAAAGAATTGCGACGTCTGCCATTTTATTCTTTAGGGTGTTAGAGGGAAAAAAATATGTATAATGTTTGGGGGGTTCCAAGTAATTTTCTAGCAAAAAAAAATTGTTTATAACTTGTAAACACCACATCTAAAAAGGCATGATCCATAAGTGGTTAAAATAATAGAGATGAGCCCAGGAGATGGCATGCACCTCCTTGGATTTATCCCATAGTGTGCCTTCATTTTTATTTATTTATTTAAAGCGGGAGTTCACCCATTTATAAAAAAAAAAAATTCTCCCCTTAGCTTCCTGCTCGTTCGGTCTAGGGGAATCGGCTATTTGTATTAAAATATGAGCAGTACTTACCCGTTTTCGAGCTGCATCTTCTTCCGTCGCTTCCGGGTATGGGTCTTCGGGAGCGGGCGTTCCTTCTCGATTGACAGCCTTCCGAGAGGCTTCCGACTAGGGGTGTAACGGATCGTCACCGATCCGTGATCCGAACGGGCCACCCCGTTCGGATCGGCACACCCCGCGATCCGCGGAGCGCTCCGGAGCCTAGGCCTAGGAAAGTCCCCGGCTTCGGCCTAGCTCCGGAGCAGCGGCCAGTCTGCTTGCCAGAGCCCAGCGTGACACGCCTCCCCGGGGAGGCGTGTCACGCTGTGCACTGGGCTCTAGCAAGCTGAATGGGAATGTTAGCAGTGAAGCACTGGTGTGAGAGGAGGGGGGGGGGGAAGGGGGAAAAAAGAGCACAATAGCAATTCACAGGGGTGGATTAAAGAGGAAGCAGGTGAGGCTGTTTGTACTTTAAGTCCCAAACAGCCTCACCTGCTTCCTCTTTAATCCACCTCCCTGTGAATTGCTATTGTGCTATTTTTTCGGATCAGCAAAAAAAAAAAAAAGGTTCCTTTTTTTAATTGGTCCAAAAAAAAATATATATTTTATTATTATATATATATATTTTTTTTTTTTGGACCAATGAAAAAACGGACCCTTTTTTTTTTTTTTGCTGATCCGAAAATGATCCGATCCGTGACTCCTGATCCGAGGATCGATCCGATCCGTGAGTTTTTTGATCCGTTGCACCCCTACTTCCGACGGTCGCATCCATCGCGTCACTCGTAGCCGAAAGAAGCCGAACGTCGGTGCGGCTCTATACTGCGCCTGCGCACCGACGTTCGGCTTCTTTCGGAAAATCGTGACGCGATGGATGCGACCGTCGGAAGCCTCTCGGAAGACTGTCAATCAAGAAGGAACGCCCATTCCCGCAGCCCATACCCGGAAGCGACAGAGAAGATGCATCTCGTAAACGGGTAAGTACTGCACATATTTTAAAATAAATAGCCGATTCCCCTAGTAAAAACGAGCGTGAATCTAAGGGGAAAAAGTGCTCTCTAAGGGTGAACCCCCACTTTAAGGCGCTAAATTCCTTGAGCTTTAATGTGGGAGAAGTTCTGCTAAATGTGAATGTATAGACTTAAATGGTAACCTTTTAGAATGACGCTAAACCTTCCATCCCTGGGCGGACCAAGCACAGCGTCTGCCTCTTCTACCCTCACATACAGTACATTAGAATGGTTTCATTTCACTGCCCACCGACTCACCAGAGAGGTGCAGGAGGCAGGGTGGTTATATGGGTACCACCACACGGTCTTGTATATATTGATGTACTGGATGAAGAGTGAAACAAGAAGGTAGATAAAAAAGAGGAACTCAAAGAGGAGACTTCCGTCCAGCGGCAGGTCAGGGATACGGCAGTGACGCACGGGTTCAGGGGTTATCAAGGCAGTTATCGGAGGGGCGGAGAGGCCAACTGCACTACCATTCCTGAGAAAGAAACAGAGTTACACATAAGTCATACAACTGTCTGTTTTACTAATTAGAGGTCATTTCTACTGATTAGATTGTCATGGATTAGGTTGTCATTGCCAACTTCTCCTGAAAATGCCAACTGCCTGTCTGCCATGCTAATTTTCTGGCTACAGAAGTCATCAACTTGGAACAAGATCTCATGTCATTTTCCTCATGTCCCTCAAAACACATTAGGTGCGGTTTACTGTTGGCATGTTGCCAAGTGAATACTTCCATTGATCACGGCAAGCATGGAGATGTGAGGAGGTCCTGTCTATGGGATGCGATGGATGGTTACCCCACCAGTTAGATCAGCATTTCTCAACTAGGGTTCCTTTAGGAGACTGCTAGGAGTTCTCTGAGCAATGGCGGATATTAAATCTCCCACCTAGACTGACCACCAATGGAGGGGGCCACTTATACAGCGACCACCAATTGGAAGGAGCCGCTCCTACAGCCACCACCAATTGGAAGGGGCCGCTCCTACAGCCACCACCAATTGGAAGGGGCCGCTCCTACAGCCACCACCAATTGGAAGGGGCCGCTCCTACAGCCACCACCAAATGGGAAGGGGACGCTCCTACAGCCACCGCAAATGGAAAGGGGACGCTCCTACAGCCACCGCCAATGGAAAGGGGACGCTCCTACAGCCACCGCCAAAGGGAAGGGGCCGCTCCTACAGCCACCGCCAAATGGGAAGGGGCCGCTCCTACAGCCACCGCCAAAGGGAAGGGGCCGCTCCTACAGCCACCGCCAAAGGGAAGGGGCCGCTCCTACAGCCACCGCCAAAGGGAAGGGGCCGCTCCTACAGCCACCGCCAAAGGGAAGGGGCCGCTCCTACAGCCACCGCCAAAGGGAAGGGGCCGCTCCTACAGCCACCACCAATTGGAAGGAGCCGCTCCTACAGCCACCACCAATTGGAAGGGGCCGCTCCTACAGCCACCACCAATTGGAAGGAGCCGCTCCTACAGCCACCACCAATTGGAAGGGGCCGCTCCTACAGCCACCACCAATTGGAAGGGGCCGCTCCTACAGCCACCACCAATTGGAAGGGGCCGCTCCTAAAGTACCACCAATTGGAAGCGGCCGCTCCTACAGCCACCACCAATTGGAAGGGGCCACTCCTACAGCCACCACCAATTGGAAGGGGCCGCTCCTACAGCCACCACCAATTGGAAGGGGCCGCTCCTACAGCCACCACCAATTGGAAGGGGCCGCTCCTACAGCCACCACCAATTAGAAGGGGCCGCTTCTACAGCCACCACCAATTGGAAGGGGCCGCTCCTACAGCCACCACCAAATGGGTAGGGGCCGCTCCTACAGCCCCCGCCAAAGGGAAGGGGCCGCTCCTACAGCCCCCGCCAAAGGGAAGGGGCCGCTCCTACAGCCACCACCAATTGGAAGGGACCGCTCCTACAGCCACCACCAAATGGGAAGGGGTTGCTCCTACAGCCACCGCCAATTGGAAGGGGTCGCTCCTACAGCCACCACCAAAGAAAAGGGGCCGCTCCTACAACCACAGACAATGGAAAGGGGACGCTCCTACAGCCACCGCCAATTGGAAGGGGCTGCTTCGACAGCGACCACCAATGGAAGGAGTCTTTTCTACAGTGACCACCAATCTAAGGGGGCGACTTTCAACAGACCACTTCTCCACTGGCCACTAGTGTAAGGAGACACTACAGTTTTCACAGTCTGTTTCTGTGTTTTCTGGCCATTATTATTAAATGTACCACTTTTCACCTTGCCACAGTACACTTAATGCAGCAGGGCAGCAGCTGCAGGCTCAGTGACGTATTGGCTTGTCGCTGAGCACATAGCGATCCTGTGACCGCTGTGAGAGGCCAGGGTATCATGCGATCGCTATGATTGGCCGAAGCAATCACATCATTATAATGTAAACAAAAATCAGCCATAAATGGCTTCTATTCGTGACTGTTTTCAATTACTTTTGTGATTGGCTCTGGTACCATGTGATAGCTGTGGGCCAATCACAGCACCCTGTACCATGTGATGAGCTGTAGCCAATCAAAGGTCACACGCTGTCATGTATGAAAGTTTAAAAAGCATCTTATAAAATGCAGGAGGCAGACCTTTCATTCATCTGCCCGTCTTCCATTTATAGAGCACCTTTCATTAATGGAAAGGAGAAGGGGGTGGAAAGGGCAGGCATAGTCAACACACTTTGATAAGTGCCTGTGACGGGCCCAGTGAATTTACCAACACACGTGGGATTGAGGGGTCTGGGGTCAACCATTAGAGAGACTGGCCAACAGCACAAGGCACACTTTGCATTGAATGACCACAACATACAGGAATACACAATGTAATACTGACATATAATCACACACATAGGATGGGCTTTCTGGCATTTTTTCAACCTCACCTATGTTACTTAAGGGCTGTCCCTTGTGCCGATTTTTTTTAAATAAAAAATGTGGGCATTAAGAGCTTTCTAATGCAATGCATTTGGAGGATTAAATTTCTCTATGACCAATATCCAAAGGTCAGAAAAACTAAATCAGATTGGAGCGACAGGGGAACAAAGCAAGATCATCAGCCTAACACTCAACTTTACCTTATAAAGGACTGTAGTGTTTTGTGCCCATTTTCTTTACTATGGCCAAAAAAAAAAAAAGAGAAACACACAAAATTACAATTTCTATTTTCTTTTCCTATTGTGCTAAAAATATATTATATTTCCATATCTAGCCACCAGGTGGAGCCCTCTGCTATTCTTTCACATTTTCCAGGCTCTCCTTAACTTCACTGTTGGAAAAAAATAAAAATAAAATAAAATAATAAAAAGAAAAAAAACACAACAAACAGGGGTTGATTTCCTTAAACTGGAGAGTGCGAAATCTGGTGCAGCTCTGCATGGTATCCAATCATATTCCAACTTCAGCTTGTTCAAATATAGCTAAAGGCAAAACTTTTTTTATTTTATTTTTTATTTTGGATGAAGTGGAGAGAGATTAGAACGCTTGTCAGTTTTTATCAATGTCTGTGCTCCTGTTAAGGAGATTCACCCTCCTCTCTAGATTTTTACTGTTTAGCATTATCATTAAAAGTGAAAGTAAAAGAAAATCCCAAATTTAGGGCTGTCCCCACAAAAGTAACGGAAGAGAAATCTTCCAATGGGGACAGTTCTGGGGGTCACCAAGAAATTCTCTTATTTTTGCATGGATTTCCTCTCACTTCCTGTTTGGGTATGGGACAGGAAGTAAAAGGGAAATCAACGCAATGGGACACAGAAAAAAAAAAATTAGCAGGGGTTATAACCCTCCCTTGCTTTATCCAAAATAAAAAAATATGTTTTGCATATAGTTCTACTATAAGTGGTTGTTAAAGAGGAAGTAGTAAACCCTGATGGGTTTTACTTTCTTTTTATTTCCCTGCAAAAATAAAGCATAATGGGCTATGATGCATCGCATAGTAGCCCATTATGTGTCACTTAACTGAAACCGAAGCCTGTGATGGTCACTGCTGTCCCCACTAGCAGGGAGCGTCTATCTTCACCCCTCTTCCTTCTGGGGCCGTGAACTCCGGCTCTGTGACTGGCCGGAGGCGCGGGATCCGCCAGTCACGGCATGGCCCCTGTAGGCACAATCTGCCCTTTCTAAAGTGTGCCCTAGACAAAGTACACAGCTTTATTGTAAAAATCTCCTAAACCATGTAGGTTTAGGAGATAATTCCAGCACCTACAGGTAAACCTTAATATGTTAGTCTGGAGGAGGGGAGAAGAGGAGGCGAGAGGCTGAGAAGTCAGGCAGGGAGGAGGGGAGCCTCGAGGAGTTATGTGACCGCCAATTCAGGTAGAAATAGGCATCCTTTTACAAAAGAACATACACTGCAGCATAGTAGGCTTTATAACAGTGGGGAATTATGTGTATTGCCTAAAAGGTATTTCAGGAGCAGGAAAGGGGGGGGGGGATTGGCAAAAGCTGACAGGCAGAGAGGAGAGGGTGGAGGGGGACAGAGGAGGACACAGGAGAGCTGTGGGTGACGGAGGCACATAAACTGACCACAGTGTCAGGGCTCAGCAGCCATGATACACCATGGTCACTTTACAGAGGGGAGGGTAGCCAGGCAGGATCAGCCAGGTATTTCAGGTGTTACAGGGGGCCAAATTACACAGCACAAGCACTGTGCTGTATAACATGCTTTAACCACTTCCCACCTGGACTTTTAGCAGAATGACAGCCAGGTGGTGGTTCAGTTATCCTGACTGGGCGTCATATGATGTCCAGCAGGATAACAGCCACACGCTCCCGTGGGGGCGCACATCACAGCAATCGGTGGCGCGGTGTGTCAGTCTAACACACCGCTACATCGATCTCAGTAAAGAGCCTCTGACGGAGGCTCTTTACCACGTGATCAGCCTCATCCAATCATGGCTGATCACGATGTAAAACAGGGAGAGCCATTGATCGGCTTTTCCTCAATGGCTACTCTCCTGACGGGGGGGGGGGTCTGTGATGATCATTTATCAGCGCAGTCCTCCCTTGGATGCCAGCCCAGGACCACCAGGTATGCCACCCTAGACTGCCAGGGAAATGCCAATCAGTGCCCAGGCAGCTGCCAATCAGTGCCCATCCCCAATACCTACCTGTAGTGATTCCTATCAGTGCCATCCATCAGTGGCGCATACCAGTTCCACGTATCACTGCCGCCTATCAGTGCTGCCTAGTATTGAAGTGGTTAAAAGAGCAGGATCCTATTTTTAGGTAAACAACTTTACACGTTGACAAAAAAAACTTGGAAGCCGATTGGTTTCTATGCAGAGCTGCACCAGATTTTGCACTCTCCAGTTTTAGTAAATCAACCCCACAGACTATACCACACGGAGAGAACGAGAAAGAGAAAGAGAGAGAGAGAGAGAGAGAGAGAGACTAAAAATGTTATGCTTTGTGACACCAGTGTCATGGTGATTTCATAAAATTTATATATGCAGAATTTTTATTTATTTTTTACGGGCAAAAAAAAAAAAAAATCTACACATTAAAAGCTTAAAAAATATATTTAAACAAACTGACCTAGAACCATTTAAAGATCTCCCTTTAAAGTCTGTATTTGCATAAATATATGGACCAGTGCACACTAAAGATGTATGGGTAACCCATGAAACGGTCGGTATTTGGACCACATTGAGCTAATGACAGGTGCTCTTAGGAGGGAATCTAATATTAACCAGGCCACGTATTTTTACATCTTCGTGTGATTTAAAGGTCATGCCCAACTTGAGATGAAATTTAGAACTTCAAAGCCGTATTCAAAAGAAAAAATTCTTATCCACAAACACTGGAAGTTGAAGCTTTAAAGAGAACTTCAAACATACGACAGAGGTCAGAGGAGGGGGGAATGAAGAAGGCGTAAAGCTGAAAATGTTATCTGGTTTTATATCTTGCTTGCCCTGGATCCCCCCCCATCAAGACTGCTTATGACATTTTAAATAAAACCTGTCCGTTTTCATCACATACCTTATTTTTTATATCCAGTGACATCATCACTGGGTCTCTGTGCTTCTCCATGCAAGTCATGGCTGGTAGGAGGAGCTGGCGTTCCTAGGAAGGCAGTACAGTGGAACCTCGTTTTACGATTATCGCGGTTAATGAGCTCGGTTTGCGAGTGTTGTCTCGCAAAATGAGCAGAGTTCAAGCTAATAGGGTGTGCAGTACCGCATTTGGCCAGAGGTGCAGGGTCGCCGGGGACACTCGGAACGTTCAGAAATACTTCGTTCCCGGACCTTTCCGAGATCAGCCGAGTATTTCCGGTGCCCCCCCACCTCTGGCCACATGCGGTATTGCATGCCATAGAAGTCAATGCGGAACAAAATATCTTTGTTTCCATTGACTTCTATGGGGAAACTCGCTTTGATATGCGAGTGCTTTGGATTACAAGCATTCTCCTGGAACGGATTATACTCGTAAGCCGAGGTTCCACTGTATCAGGATTGAGACTGCCCTAGGCAACGCCCAGATCTGATACTGAGCCTACATGATAGAAAGAACTGGTATCCAATGAACGAAAAGGAGTGGGCCAGGGACAGTCAGATTGGCGAGAAAAGGCTAGATGATGCTAGACAGGGAAGGATAGGAAAAGGAGGCGGGCTCTGACTTGCTGCAGCTTCTAATGCGCTCTGTGAGAAGCTCACAGTGTGCAGTGGAATCAGAGTAAGAAAGGGTAGTCTGTCAGGCTGCAAGACTCGTACACACGACGGGACATGTCCGATGAAAACGGTCCGCGGACCGTTTTCATCGGACATGTCCGCTGGCGGATTTTGGTCTGATGGCTGTACATACCATCAGACCAAATTTCCCGCGGACAGCGAACGCGTTGATGTGGCCGCGCCAATGACACGGCGACGTGCGCGACCCTGGAAGGTCAATGCTTCCACGCATGTGTCGAATCACTTTGACGCATGCGAGGGCTTTCGGCCGAGCGGACATGTCCGGTGAGTCGTACAGACGACCGAACATGTCCAACGGACAGGCTTCCAGCGCACATGTTTCATAGCATGCTAAGAAACATTCGTCCGCTGGAAACCTGTCCGATCCACCGGAAAATTGTCCGTACAGACGACCGAACATGTCCGCGGAAAATGGTCCGACGGACGTCGGTCGTGTGTACGAGGCCTCAAGGGAAGATTTGAGTCCAGCTGGTTACGGTTATAAGAGGTCTGACTTGCAAGTCCATGAAGGGCTATTGGAATGTATACCCATCCATGCAACATAATCTTAAAAGGTGCCCCCCCCCATGTGTCTAATTGTTGGGTAAACATGAAGAAATGTCAGTTCCTCCCACGTCTGGCCTGCAGGACTCACCTGTTCCTCAGCCCTGTGCCATTGCCACAAGACCCACCGCCAACCAAAGTCTGCAGAGAGGGCAAAGCGGAACGGCTTAGTTGCTGCCGACTAGGACCCCTTCTTCCACCGGGCATGACAAGGTGCCAGTCCGTGTCCAGCAGTCAGCTCCACTCCGAGGCCGGGAACACAGGGCAACGCCGTTTTCTGCTCTGCAGAGAGAGAACAGGGGAAAAAAAAACAAGTGTCAACATGGCAAGACACCATGGGAGTAACAGAAGGCCATTAGAAACCCAAACACTAAACTCTCAACCTTTTATATGGTATCGTTTCAAATGTCATTTACATTCTCTTTTTTAAATCTTCAGGTTTCACTAAAATACCCCATGATCCTGTTATGAAGGTCCGTGTTTGGGCTCTTCCTGGTTGAGGGTGACAACAGTCTGTCCCTGAATCCCTATTGCCCATCTGCATTGTCACTTGGTCTAGATTAGCCTTTCTCAACACAGTTTATAAAAGATTAACTGGTTACCGACCAGCCGCCATCGTTATAGGGCGGCTCCCCTGCGCGAGAGCGCGTTGTATAACGTCGGCTCTCGCGCAGGCCCTGCTTGCCCCTGACTTCCGTGCGCGTGCCCGGCGGGCGCGTGCGCGCCTCCTGCTTGCCTGACTCCCGTGCCCGGCGGGCGCGATCGCAGCCGGGCACCCGCGATCGCTCGTTACAGAGCGAGGACCGGGAGCTGTGTGTGTAAAAACACAGAGCTCCCGGTCCTGTCAGGGAGAGAAATGCTGATCTTCTGTTCATACAATGTATGAACAGAAGATCAGTCATTTCCCCTAGTGAGGCCACACCCCCTACAGTTAGAACACACCCAGGGAACATACTTAACCCCTTCCCCGGCCCCTAGTGTTAACCCCTTCCCTGCCAGTGGCATTTTTATAGTAATCCAATGCATTTTTATAGCACTGATCGCTATAAAAATGCCAATGGTCCCAATAATGTGTCAAAAGTGTCCGAAGTGTCCGCCATAATGTCGCAGTACCAAAAAAAAATGCTGATCGCCGCCATTACTAGTAAAAAAATATATATTAATAAAAATGCAATAAAAATACACCCTATTTTGTAAACGCTAAAACTTTTGCGCCAACCAATCAATAAACATTTATTGCGATTTTTTACGTATCGATTTATTACGAATACGTATCGGCCAAAACTTAGGAAAAAAAACGTTTTTTTTTTTTATATATTTTTGGGGCATATTTATTACAGTAAAAAATATTCATTTTTTTCAAAATTGTCGCTCTATTTTTGTTTATAGCGCAAAAAATAAAAACCGTAGAGGTGATCAAATACCACCAAAAGAAAACTATATTTGTGGGAAAAAAGGACACCAGTTTTGTTTGGGAGCCACGTCGCACGACCGCGCAATTGTCAGTTAAAGCAACGCAGTGCCGAATCGCAAAAAGTGCTCTGGTCTTTTACCAGCAATATGGTCCGGGGGGTTAAGTGGTTAAAAAAAAAAAAAACACCACACAAAACTCTCAGTACATTCGATGACTTGACAAGTGTCATTTGAATGTACTTCAAAATGTTGTTTGCTTTTAGCATTCCATTTTGGAATGAATGGAAAATTTCCCCAAATGAAAACCACATGTACTGTTACAAATTAGTTAATTCGAAAAAAGTAGTTTTCCATCCTGCTCCTTTATACTTTCATGTGACTGCAGTCGAAAACGGCCATTGATTTGACCCCCACTAATGAGTCGGAAATTGAACGGCTATTCTTAAAAAAAAAAATTTTGAACCAAAATTCTCCTCGAGTATGGCCAGCTTTAGATTAAGGCTGCTTTCACATTGGGGCGTTGGCAGTAAAGCGCCGCTATTTTTAGCGCCACTTTACCGCCAGCTAGCAGCTGAAAAAGGGTTAAAATCGCCGCTGCAACGGCTCTTTGCCGGCGGTTCGGTAAGTCTTACAGCGCTGCAAAAATGCAGCTTGCAGGACTTTTTTTTACCGTCTTGCCAGCGCACCGCTCCAGTGTGAAAGCCCTCGGGCTTTAAAATGCTTGCCGACCACCGCACAAGTTTTTCCTTCGACAAAATGGCACGGCTGCGCAAATGGGCGTATACAGGGCCGATCCACCCTATAGGCTCACTATAAAAACCGCTCAGGGCCCCACAAAGCTGCAGGGGGCCCCCCAAATAACTAGAGGCCCCGCCTGGTGAGAAGTCATTTTCGGCCCCTCACCCCGCTTCTCAACTTGCTGGCTGCATAAGAGAAGAGGTAAGAAGTCAGCACTCCCGCTTCTCACTTTAATGTAAGATGTCATTTCCGACAGCAGGACACCCCCCCCCCCCCCCCCCCCCCACCTGCTTCTCAACTTTAATGCGACATGTCATTTTGCTTAGGGCCCCAGGGAGGTCAGGATCGGCACTGGGCGTATATATACTTCCCCTTTAATTTGCTGCCGGCAGCGCACTCGAGACCCTGTCGCAAGCTCCGTGACTGTGCCCACAGGACCCGCGATCGGGTCACAGAGCTGAAGAACGGGGAGATGTCAGTGTAAACACAACATCTCCCCGTTCTTCCTAGTGAGATGTCACTGATCGAATGCTCCCTCTCATCGGGAGCAGCGATCAGTGACGTGTCACTCGTAGCCACGCCCCCTAACAGTTAGAATCACTCCCTAGGTCACACTTGACCCCCTTCAGCGCCAAATACAGGTTAACCCCTTCACTGCCAGTGTAATTTTTACAGTAATCGAAGCATTTTTATAGCACTGATCGCTGTATAAATGACGACAGTGGTCCCAAAATGGTGACAAAAGTGTCCTCATAATGTCGCAGTCACAATAATAAAAAAAAAAAAAAAAAAAAAAAAAAAAAATCGCAGATCGCCGCCATTATTATTAAAAAATAAATAAAAATGCCATAAAACTATCCCCTATTTTGTAGACGCTATAACTTTTGCGCAAACCAAACGCCTGGTGATAGTGTATAAAGGGGGCGCTAATACTGCTTAATAAATGGGTGGGTGATAAATGTTATATGAAAATTATATAAGATGGTCCATCTGAACCAACAATGAACAAAAATAGCAAAAGTGACACAATATAAAATGAATGCGAGTCCATAAATAAATAAATAAATAAATATAGTCTGTGACGGTAGTAGAATGATATCCCCGTCAAAGTCTTCCCTTCTCCCCATAAAGAAAATCACCCCAATATTCCACGAGGAGGGATATTCCTGGAGTCACCCAATAAGCCACACATGGGTCACGCTTACTGCTGGAACAAGACAGATTTTAATGGTATAACACACAGCTTATATGTAATTTCCAAAACTGTTACAATGACAAATCTCCGCCCCCTCACACTGGGGCTTCCATACAGATCATGGGCAGACATTTCGGAGCCGATCCTGAAAACACATTTTCTTTAGATAATGACATCAGCGAAGGTAATTACTAGTTGTACAGAATACATTATCTCGACAGCCTGACCACAATGAAGCAATCAGAATAATAATTAACATGAGCCACTTCTAATCACAGTAAACAGTAACCACAGGGCTCCTTCACACACACAATTACCCTTTGAAATAGGACTGGCTGAGGAAGGGTCATTAACATTTCAAAAGCCTGTTAGCAGAGGGGTGAGTCATACCTGAAATCACCTGTTACACTTAACACACAGCAATATTACTTAGCAGGGAGAATTTAAACTGAAGCATCCTTCACATAGTCCATTCATGAGTGTCCGTGATAAATTAAAGCGGATGTGCCATTAAAAAAAAATATTAAAAGCCAGCAGCTACAAATACTGCAGCTGCTGACTTTTAATATTAGGACACTTACCTGTCCTGGAGTCCAGCGCCGTCCGCAGAAGAGGATGAGCGATCGCTCGTCTCTCTGCTGCTCCCCCCGCCGTCCGCAGTGAGGGAACCAGGAAGTGAAGCGCTGCGGCTTCACTACCCGGTTCCCTACGGCGCATGTGCGAGTCGTGCTGCGCCCGCCGATTGGCTCACACGCTGTGTGCTGGGAGCCGAGTGTTCCCAGCACACAACGGGGGACAGACGGGAAGTCGGGAAAAACCCGTCTTTTGCCCGAGACGTGTGGCCGGAAGTGGGTGCAAATACCTGTCTTTAGACAGGTATCTGCACCCCCCTCCCCCATGAAAGGTGTCAAATGTGACACCGGAGGGGGGGCGTGTTCCGATCAGCACGAGTTCCACTTTAGGGTGGAGCTCCGCTTTAAAAACTGAATAGTACAGTGCTGGAAATTCGATACAAGAGATGTCCACCTCCACCAAAATCAAGAATATCCACCAAAGGTGCACTAATGGATGGCTCCTTACCACAAGGTGTTGACCTGATTTGTTAAAAAGGGTCAAGTAAAGCATTGGTCACTGAACCAGTACCCAGGATTCAACTGCGCGGCTCTACGTTTCCTTAGTCCAACCAATCTCATAATATCAAACAAAGACAGAGGGAAACCACCATATTGAAATACTATTTAATAAAATATTCCATAAACTAAACCATCGCCAAATGGCCTCTTACTTGGGTAGTGCCTTAGACCTGGCACTGAGGCTAGTCAGCGTAGCAGATGGGGTTGTGGAGAGAGTTCCTCGCTGGGGAGCTGGCGCGCGTTCCAAGCCGGAGAAGCAGCGGGACCGGAAGTGCGTCGTTGTACTTACGTAACCAGGCGCCTCGACGTACGTTTCGTGATTGACACTTTGTCGGAAAACGCCTATTGCTTTTTTTTTTCCGAAAAATATGTAGAAGAATACGTATCGGCCTAAACTGAGGAAAAAAAATGTTTTTTTTATATATTTTTGGGGATATTTATTTAACCACTTAACGCCCGCCGCACGAATATTTACGTCCGCAAAATGGCACGGACAGGCAGAAGGGCGTATATATACGTCCTTGCCTTCTAGCGGGTGGGGGGTCCGATCGGTACCCCCCCCCCCGCTGCGTGCGGCGGGCGGATTCCTGCGGGGAGTGATCCAGGACGACGGCGCGGCTATTCGTTTATAGCCGCTCCGTCGCGATCGCTCCCCAGAGCTGAAGAACGGGGAGAGCCGTGTGTAAACACCGCTTCCCCGTGCTTCACTGTGGCGGCGCATCGATCGAGTGATCCCTTTTTATAGGGAGACTCGATCGATGACGTCAGTCCTACAGCCACACCCCCCTACAGTTGTAAACACACACAAAGTGAACACTAACTCCTACAGCGCCCCCTGTGGTTAACTCCCAAACTGCAACTGTCATTTTCACAATAAACAATGCAATTTAAATGCATTTTTTGCTGTGAAAATGACAATGGTCCCAAAAATGTGTCAAAATTGTCCGAAGTGTCCACAATGTCGCAGTCACGAAAAAAAATCGCTGATCGCCGCCATTAGTAGTAAAAAAAAAAAAATTAATAAAAATGCAATAAAACTATCCCCTATTTTGTAAACGCTATAAATTTGGCGCAAACCAATCGATAAACGCTTATTGCGATTTTTTTTACCAAAAATAGGTAAACGAATACGTATGTTTTTGGGGGATATTTATTATAGCAAAAAGTAAAAAATATTGCATTTTTTTCAAAATTGACGCTCTATTTTTGTTTATAGCGCAAACAATTAAAAACCGCAGAGGTGATCAAATACCACCAAAAGAAATCTCTATTTGTGGGGAAAAAAGGACGCCAATTTTGTTTGGGAGCCACGTCGCACGGCCGCGCAATTGTTAGTTAAAGCGACGCAGTGCCGAATCGCAAAAAGTGCTCTGGTCATTGGGCAGCCAAATGGTCCGGGGCTTAAGTGGTTAACTTTGGAGTGAGAGGAAAGGCTCTTTACAGGCGCTATTTTTAGCGCTATAGCGCCCGTGAAGCGACTCAGTGTGAAAGCACCCTGATAGTTGGAACCTGGGAGACAGATCCATACACGATCGATGATCATCAGTAATCAATGGTTCTGGTAGAAAGCATTGCAAAGTTATTTACAAATAAAATGCATGTTTTTTTTTTCCCCCTTTCAAATTGTGTTTTTTTTTATTGCAACATTCAAATTTTTATTTTTATTTTTTACAAAAAGGCATACAAATGATTTTGGCAGTTCACACCATAGTACGGCTGTGCTAGGTGTTAAAAAAAAAAAAAGTGCTGCATGCCATACGTTTTCCAGCGCAGCGAATTTGCACTAGCCACCACATTGCAACACCGCTCCGGTGAGTAGAATTATATAGAAATTTCAATAACAAAAAGGAAACCCTCCATTGAATAGAATTATTTGAAATGTCAATAAAAATATGTAAAAAACAAACAAAAAGAAAATCCTCTATTGAAAGGAATTATATAGAAATTTCAACAAAGTTCTGTGGAAAAACAAAAGGAAACCGTCCATGGAATAGAATACTATAGAAATTGCAATAAAAGTTCTGTGGAAAAACAAAAGGAAATACATCTCACGTTACCGCTGACAGACGGGGGAGAGAATTTATGAACAAAGAGACCGCATTATGTCAATGTTTAAAAAAATTCAAATAAAAACCACGACGACTTCAAAAATAATATCAAGATGGCCCTCAGTTAGAGGCTTTCAACATCACCCACTCTTCTGGGAGGGCTTTCCACAAGATTCTGGAGGGTGTCTGTGGGAATTTGTGTCCATTCAACCCAAAGAGCATTTGTGAGGTCAGGTAACTGATGTTGGATGAGAAGACCTGGCTCACAATCAGCGTTGAATTCATCTCAAAAGGTGATCAGTAGGGTTAGGGTCAGGGTGGTTAGGGTTTCCCATAGAAGAATATGGCTAGGACTCAGGAATTGGAACAGGGACTTCCCCCAAAGGTCAGAAGGCGGGTTCCCAGAGTTCAAAGGTCACAGGGCGTGGCTGACCCACCCCCACCAAAGTGTACCGCCTACCCCAACTAAGTCGGGGAATGAACAAGTCGGGGAATGAACAAGTCGGGGAATGAACAAGTCGGGGAATGAACAAGTCGGGCAATGAACAAGTCGGGGAATGAACAAGTCGGGGAATGAACAAGTCGGGGAATGAACAAGTCGGGGAATGAACAAGTCGGGGAATGAACAAGTCGGGGAATGAACAAGTCGGGGAATGAACAAGTCGGGGAATGAACAAGTCGGGGAATGAACAAGTCGGGGAATGAACAAGTCGGGGAATGAACAAGTCGGGGAATGAACAAGTCGGGGAATGAACAAGTCGGGGAATGAACAAGTCGCCGCGGCCGAAGCCTAAAAACCCTGCCCGCAGCTCGCCGTAATCTTGGGAAAAGTCCGCGAGCGGCGTCGGCCCTCGCGGCCATTTCCCAGGATCGCGGCGAGCTGCGGGCAGGATTTTTAGGCGCGGCTTCGGCCTAGTCCAGCGCCGACCTATGGAAAAAAAATCGATTTGATCAAAATTTGAATCAATTTGCCCTCGCAACTCGATTCAAATCGATTTTATTTTCCAGCCCTAGGTAAGGGCTCAAGTTCCAACACACTAAACCATGTCTTTATGGATGGTGTTTGGTAGGGTTGAAGTCAGTCACTCTGTACAAGCCATTCAAGTTCCTACACACCAAACTATGTTGTTATGGAAGGGGTTATGGAAGTAGGGTTGAGGTCTGGGCTCTGTGCAGGAGACTAGAGTTCCTCCTCACCAAACCATGTCTTTATGGATGGTGATCACTAAGGTTAAAAGGAAACGCATCTCACGTTACCACTGACAGACGGGGGAGAGAATTTATGAACGAAGAGACCGCATAATGTCAATGTTTAAAAAAATAAATAAAAATAAAACCACGACGGCTTCAAAAATATCAAGATGGCCCTCCACAAAAAAAAAAAAAACACACACCTGCAAGACAAAAAGGCATAATGAGCTAGTATGCACTTGCTCGATATGAAATACTCACCTTAGATCGAAGCCCCCGCAGCGGTCCCCGTACACTGGTCCAGCCATCGACATTTCTCCCAGTTATTTGCAGATATCGTGGTCTCCGGCGCTGTAATTGGCCCGCGAGACTCGCCGGTAACGGCAGGTTTAGGAGATATCCAGGGTTGCTACAGGTAAGTCTTATTATAGGCTTACCTGTAGTAAAAAGTGGATTGTAAGGGTTTACAACCACTTTAAAGAGGAAGTAAAGGTGGATTTTTTTTTCTACAAAAAAAACCTGCAAGAGAAAGGCATAATGAGCTAGTATGCATAGCATACTAGCTCATTATGAATGACTTACCTGAGATTGAGGCCCCAAAGTGCTTCTTTGTTCCCCTCCTCCGCCATGTCCTCTCCGTGCTTCTTCCGGGAATCGCCGCTACGGCATTGTGATTGGCTGGAGCAGTGATGACGTCACTCCCACGCATGCGCACGGGACCGGCATAATCCCGGCATGATCCCAAGCATAATGCCAGGACGCTCAGTGTGCCGTAGACATCGGTGCAGTGTTTTCTGCAAATATCTCCTTAAACATGTAGGTTAAGGAGATATTCCTTGCACCTACAGGTAAGCCTTAATCTAGGCTTACCTGTATGTGCAAGTTGTCAGAGTGGGTTTACAACCACTTTAAGGTCAGTGCTTTGTACAGGCCATTCAAGTTGCTACCAAACCCATCAAACCATATCTTTATGGATGGTGATCAGTAGGGTTGAGGTCATTTCTCTGTACAGGCCATTCAAGTTCCTCCTCACCAAACCCATCAAACCATGTCTTTATGGATGATGATCAGTAGGGTTGAGGTCAGGGCTTTGTACAAGCCAATCAAGTTCCTCCAAACCATGTGTTCATGGGTGGTGATTAGTAGGGTTAAGGTCGGGGCTCTGTACAGGCCATTCAAATTCCTCCTCACCAAACCCATCAAACCATGTCTTTAGGGATGGTGATCAGTAGGGTTGAGGTCATTTCTCTGTACAGGCCATTCAAGTTCCTCCTCACCAAACCCATCAAACCATGTCTTTATGGATGATGATCAGTAGGGTTGAGGTCAGGGCTTTGTACAAGCCAATCAAGTTCCTCCAAACCATGTGTTCATGGGTGGTGATTAGTAGGGTTAAGGTCGGGGCTCTGTACAGGCCATTCAAATTCCTCCTCACCAAACCCATCAAACCATGTCTTTAGGGATGGTGATCAGTAGGGTTGAGGTCATTTCTCTGTACAGGCCATTCAAGTTCCTCCTCACCAAACCCATCAAACCATGTCTTTATGGATGATGATCAGTAGGGTTGAGGTCAGGGCTTTGTACAAGCCAATCAAGTTCCTCCAAACCATGTGTTCATGGGTGGTGATTAGTAGGGTTAAGGTCGGGGCTCTGTACAGGCCATTCAAATTCCTCCTCACCAAACCCATCAAACCATGTCTTTAGGGATGGTGATCAGTAGGGTTGAGGTCAGGGCTCTGTCTAGGTCATTCAGGTTCTTCCTCACCAAACTCGGGCAAATGCTCCGATGCTTCACCCGATACCTGGGCAGTCGGGGTGATCAGTGCGGGAGAGTTACAAGCACTAATCACCCTATCCTCGTATCCTCCTCCAGTCCCCCTCCGTTTTGCTGCTGTCCCCCTTGATCTATCAGGATGGAGAGCGGAAGTAGGAGCCGGTAAATTTGGCTCCTTCGTTTTCCGAACGTACAGAGTCAGTGATCACTGACTCTGTCCATACACACAACTAAAACTTTGTAAACTGTGTTTACGATGCATCAGTTTATGATTGGAGAGGAGCCGCTGTCTTCTCTCCATTCATTTTCAGTGCAGCTGAGGCTGCTGAGAAAGGGACTGGGGGAATCTGTGTCCTCAGTCCTTTTCCCTGTCTCAAGGGGGAGATGTCAGAGGTCTGTTAAGACCCCTGATGTCTCACCAAAGCCCCCCAACAGGGCTGATAAAAAAAAAAAGAAGAATTGCAATAAATAATACTTAAAAAAATATATGTAAAAAATAATTAAAAAATAATAAAAAACAAAAAACACACACACACACACACACACAGAAACCGTCACACCCCTTAAAAAAAAAAAAAAAAAAAAAACATTTGTAAAAATAACAATAACACATTTGTAAAAAAAAATTAAAATAAAAAAAAAGTGTCAAAAAATAAAATAAAAAATAAATACTGACATGTGCCACTGTCACATGAGTTTTAAAAAAAAGTATAATTAAAATCGGTATGGGCGAGTACCTGAAAAAAGTATCAGCGCTTGTACTCAGTCTTAAAAAAAGTGGAATCGGGACAACCTTACCACAAACAAATCCATAAATTTTTTTTTTTTTTTTTTAAATGGTTTAGAGGGATGCACAGGTCTTACAGAAGAGGCAGATCAAAAAAAAAAATCGCAGCGTTTTTATAGTCAACTTTTCGATGAAGCTCAGTCCAACTTTCTGAAGACCTTCAAGGTCTTGAGAAAGTTGGACTGAGCTTCATCAATAAAAACACAGCTGTTTTTGATCTGCCTCTTCTGCAAGCCCCTTAAGTGTCTGTAAACCAGCTTTGGATTCATAGGGATTGGCCATATAGGTAGGTGTGAATGTGAGGTGTCTTCATGCTCTTTGGCCACCTATGCCTCGTTTCCACTGAGCGGATCGGTTCGGTACGGTACGCTATTTTGGGCGTTTCCATTATGAAAGTGTGACATAAAACTGAACCGTACCGCACCATTCTGGGTCCTGCTTCAGATGTGGGGCCATAGAAAATGGAACGGTTCGGTTAGGGCGGAGCTACAATACATTCCACTAATTGGTGGACACGCCAGGCATTTTTTCTAAACCCTGTATTGCCACTGACGGTCCGATTTGCAGTGGAAACGCTCACCTGAATAGACCGGACCATTCTAACTAGGGATGTCCCGATACCGATACTAGTATCGGTACCAAGCATTTGCCCGAGTACTTGTACTCGGGGGAAATGCTCCGATGCCTCAGCCGATACCTGGGCAGGCAGGGGAGTTGCAAGTCTTCTCCCTCCGTGCTGTCCTCTCTCCCCCCCCCCCGTGTTCCGCGCTCTCCTCTCTTTCCCCCCGTGTTCCGCGCTCTCCTCTCTTTCCCCCCGTGTTCCGCGCTCTCCTCTCTTTCCCCCCGTGTTCCGCGCTCTCCTCTCTTTCCCCCCGTGTTCCGCGCTCTCCTCTCTTTCCCCTCGTGTTCCGCGCTCTCCTCTCTTTCCCCCCCGTGTTCCGTGCTCTCCTCTCTTGAAAAAAAGTATCGGTACTTGTACTCGGTCTCAAAAAAGTGGTATCGGGACAACCCTAATTCTAACTGTTCCAAACTGTACCGACCCGAACCGTTGCGCTCAGTGGAAACGAGGCCCTAGTGTATTTCCCCTTTTCATGATGATACTTTTCCTCCTCCCTTCTCTCTCGCTTTCTATTTGAACCTTCACATCTGGTCTCACTGACTGAAATCATAAGACTCTGTCTGCCGTTATCTAATCTTATCTTGGCAGTCATTTACCCAACGGTTTGCTAAATATATAAAATCGCAAGGATAACCACACAACCGGATATGAAGCATAGAAGATACAGGAAGCAGGTCAACAACCCGAGCCACATCAAAATTGACAGCGATAACGAACACTGGTTTGAAAAAAAATAAACTTCACTTCAAAAACTCCCTTCGAGTGCTCTCCAAATTCCTTTTTTTGCTGCAACTTCACGTCCTGTTAGAGGGTGTCTACGTTCATTCTCCACGATCCCGCTGTATGTAGGAAGGTAGCCAAGATCTCTTGCTCGCTCTCGAGAAGGGCAATATAACTTGTAGTGTGCATAGAGCAGTGAACACGACCACCAACTATAATGCTAGTTAGTAGAGGTCGACCGATATGGGTTTTTCTCTGGCCGATGCCGATATTTAGAAATCTGGGTGGCCGATGGCCGATATATGATGCCGATTTTTGCGGCTGATTTTTTTTTTTTTTTGGCACTGGAAGATGGCACTAGCAGAAGGCACTTATTGGCACTGGCAGGTTGCACTGGATGGCACTGAAAGATGGTACTAGCAGATGGCACTGATTGGCAGGGGGCACTTAATTGACACTGGCAGGTGGCACTGATTGGCACGTGGCACTAACAGGTGACACTGGTTGGCACTGACTGGCAGGTGGCACTAATTGGCACTGGCAGGTGGCACTGGGTGGCAATAGTTAGCACTGGTTGGCATTGGCAGGTGGCACTGATGGCTTTAGTTGGCACTGGTAGGTGGCACTGGATCGCAGTGGCAGGTGGCACTGGATGGAAAGTGGCACTAATTGGCACTGGAGGGTGGCACTGGCAGATGGCACTGGATGGAAGGTGGCACTAATTGGCACTGGATGGTGGCACTGGTATTGCCACTGGCAGATGGCACTGGATGGCAAGTGGCACTAATTGGCACGTGGCACTGGTGCAAAAAAAAAAAAAAAAAAACAGACCCCCTCTCCCTCCAGTATAGGCACCCTCCCCCCGCTACAGACACCAGAGAGTGGTGTGTGTCCCACGAGCGTGGGCCCCTCCTCCTCTGTGGGCGTAAACAGAGAGGAGGGCCGCCGCGCTGGGTGTACCAAGATGGCCGCGGCTCCGGAGCTAGGCCCAATCCGCGGTCACAGCATCAGGAAAGGCCGCGGCTTCGACCTAGCTCCGGATCCGTGGCACCGCTAGCGGCCATGTAAAAAATCGGCCTAATTTGGATAAAAAGCGGCCGATTTCTCCAAAATGGCCAAATATCGGCCGATATATCGGTCGATTTCTACTAGTTAGTGTTAATTTAATAATGTGCACTGCTTGTTCCAAACAGGAAGTGAGGAGGAAACAGGAGAGGTTTGGGAGCTCACAAAGGGATGTTACAAGGAGTTTAAAAAAATAAAAAATAAATGAATAAGCTTGCCAAAATAAAATGAAATGCATATACAAAAACAACTCAGTGATTCTGCCACCGATTCTCCTTTGATTACGGATCCTACAGCTAAGGGCTCTTTCACACGGAGCGGACCGTTTCTGGGTCCGCTCCGTGTGTCTCCGTCGGCTCAGCGGGGATTCCCGCTGAGCTGTCGGCGGATAGGGCGGTCCCCGCACACAGTGCAGGGACCGCCCTGTCTCAGCTCCGCTCTGCCCTATGGGGAACCGGATGCAGACGGACCGTCTGTCCGTCTGCATCAGTTCCGTTCCGCCGGACGGAAGAAAAATAGGGGTTTCTTCCATCCGAAAACCGGATCCCGACGGACGCGGACGCTAGCGGATGCTCCATCCGCTAACGGACGCGATCCCATAGGTATGTATTACAAGTCCGTTAACGGACTTGTAAAAACGGACAGGCGGAGCGGACGTCTGAAAGGGGCCTAAGTCTCATGCCTTGTACACACAATCAAAATTTCTGTCCGGATAAACGCCAACTGATTCTTCTGGACGGAATTCCGTTCAAGCTGTCTTGCATACACACGGTCACACCAAATTCCGACCATCCAAAACGCGGTGACGTACAACACTACGACGAGCCGAGAAAAATTAAGTTCAATGCTTCCGAGCATGCGTCAACCTGATTCTGAGCATGTGTGATTTTTCTTCTCCGTCGGAGTTCCATACAGATGAACGGAATTTCCGATTTTTTTTCATCAGAAAAAAAAGAGAACATGTTCTCTTTCTAAGTCCGTCGGAATTTCCGATGGGGCACACACGGTCGGAATATCCGATGAAAAAAGTCTGACAGAATTTTTTCATCAGAAATTCCGATCTTGTGTACAAGGCATTATTCTGCCTTGTTGGCATTATTGCACAGAGGGCAAGATATGGGCATTTTTTTCTCCCAAAACTGTAGAATACCTCTATGTGGAAGACATCTAATCATCTATGGGCCACTTTGGATGTTGGAGCACTTTACTCAACAGTAACAGGAAGTGAGGGATAAACATCCCGCCTGGTAAGACAGTCATCATTGTGAAAGGAGAAGATTTTTCTCTTACTTCCTGTCTAGTAAAACAATTATCACCCTGATAGGTGGAGAGTTACCCATACTTCCTGTTTGGTGAAACAATTATCACCCTGACAATTGGAAGTCTTCCTTAATTCCTGTCTGGTAAAACAAATTATATTTGTGAAAGGAGATTTTTCCCTTACTTCCTTTCACAATGATAATTGTTTTACCAGACAGGAGAAGATGTTTTTCTTACTTCTTGGGGTAGATTCAGGTAGATTACGCGGATCTTTAGATCCGCGTAATCTATCTGATTTACGATCTGCCGGTGTAATTTTGAGAGGCTAGTGCAGTATTCAAAAAGCACTTATCTCTAAACTTGCGCCTCCGGATCGTAAATCCCCCGGCGGAATTCAAATTCCGCGGCTAGGGGGGAGTGTAGTATTTAAATCAGGCGCGTCCCCGCGCCGATTTAAATGCGCATGCGCCGCCCGCTAATTTTCCCGGCGTGCATTGCTCCCAATGACGTCGCTAGAACGTCAGTGGTTTCGGTGTGAGCGTAACTTGCGTCTGGCCGTATTCTGAATCGACTTACGCAAACGACATAAAAATTCAAAACTCGGCCCAGGAACGACGGCCATACTTAACAAAGGATACGCCTCACATAGCAGGGGTAAGTATACGCCGGAAAAAGCCGAACGCAATCGACGTAAAAAAAAAGCGGCGGGCGTTCGTTTCTAAATCGGCGGATCTCCTCATTTGCATATTCGTCGCGTATACAAATGGAAGCGCCACCTAGCGGCCGGCGGGAGATTGCAGCCTAAGATCCGACGGTGTAAGTCACTTACACTTGTCGGATCTAAGGGAGATCTATGCGTCAATGATTCTTATGAATCGCATAGATCCGATCTCAGAGATACGATGGCGTATCTCTATCTGAATCTCCCCCTGTGTCTGGTAAAACAATTATCATGACAGGTGGGGGGGGGGGGGTCTTCCTTCACTTCCTGTCTGATAAAGCAATTATCACCCTGACAGGTGGAGATTTTTTCCTTACTTCCTTTATCAATGATAATTGTTTTACAGGACAGGTGGAGATTTTCCCTCACTTCCCATCTGGTTAAACAATTATCACCCCGACAGGTGGGGGTCTTCCTTCACTTCATATCTAGTAAAACATGTATCACCCTGATAAGGTGGAGATTTACCCACACTTCCTGTTTGGTAAAACCATCATCACCCTGACAATTGGAGGTCTCACTTTACTTCCTGTCTGGTAAAACAATTATCACCCTGATAAGTGGAGATTTACCCATACTTTGTTTGGAAAATACAATTATCACCCTGATAGGGCAATAATAGTTGTCCTAGACAGGAAATAAGGGGAAAACTCCACCTATCAGGGTGATAATTCTATTTTCCAAACAAAGTATGGGTAAATCTCCACTTATAAGGGTGATAATTGTTTTACCAGACAGGAAGTAAAGGGAGACCTCCAATTGTCAGGGTGATAATAGTTGTCCTAGACAGGAAATAAGGGGAAATCTCCACCTGACAATTGGAGGTCTTCCTTTACTTCCTGTCTGATAAAGCAATTATCACCCTGACAGGTGGAGATTTTCCCTTACTTCCTGTCTGGTAAAAAACTTTCATCACTGTGCCCATTTAAGTTTTTCCCTTACTTCCCGTTTGGCAAAACCACTGGCACATGCTGCAATGAGTGTAATAAAGCATGTCAGGGGTTCTAACCTCACATCCCACTATCCACAACCGCCCCGCATGTGCATATACAATTAAATAGCTAGATTTTAGGTAGGGCGGCGCATCTTTCAGGCGGCGTAGCGTATCGTATTTACGCTACGCCGCCGTAAGTCAGAGAGGCAAGTGCTGTATTCACAAAGCACTTGCCTCCTAAGTTACGGCGGCGTAGCGTAAATGGGGCCGGCGTAAGCGCGCCTAATTCAAATGAGCATGAGGGGGGCGTGTTTTATGGAAATGATTGGTGACCCGACGCGATTGACGTTTTTTTTACGAACGCCGCATGTGCCGTCCGTGTACATATCCCAGTGTGCATTGCTCCAAAGTACGCCGCAAGGACGTATTGGTTTCGACGTGAACGAAAATTACGTCCAGCCCCATTCACGGACGACTTACGCAAACGACGTAAAAAATTTCAAATTTCGACTGATACTCCGACGTAAAGCTATCTGAATCCAGCTAAAAATCTATAACCCTCTGGTTGAGCCGCAGTTTTATTCCTCCCCCCAAATCTCACATGTGCATGCTAAATTGCAGTTCCAGGAGGCGGGCCATTTATTATAAAAGGGAAAAACTTAAATGGACGGCTCTGCATTCCCTGTAAAGCTTTGCAAGATATCCCGAGGACTTGGATAATATAAAATGATAAATAAATACTACCTGAGCATTTCTCTTTAACAGAGTGCCAAGAAAAAAATAAGCCAAGTATTATTCCTTCATGGAGTAATTACCACCGTTGGCGAGGAGTAAACATTAATAACTCATGAACAGTAATTATCTTTTTATAACAAGCTCAGAGGCTCCAGTAACCTGTATTCTGGCTCCATCGCAAAACAGGACTTGCTGCTGCCCTAAAGCGGAACTAAACCCTCTTCTTCTTTTCAGCCAAGCAAGCTGCCATCTTGGCCTCTGATCTGCAACTGCCATGGTGCTGCCCATGTTATCAGGTATGACACCAGCCTCTTGATGGTGGTCATGAGTGCGCCCAAGCAAAGTGTGACAGTGATGCCTCGTACACATGACCGGGATTCCCGACGGAAAAAAAAGATCTGTCGGAAATCTCGGGGGGGGGGGGACCGAGAACCTGCTCGGTAACTTTTCCCCCATACACACGAGAGGTGAGAAACTCAGATGAGAGCTTTGGTCGGGAATCCCGACCGTGTGCATGCTCCATTGCAGTTTTTCCATTGAAAAACTGCCAGGAAAAAGTCAGTGGGGAATCCTGGCAAAAAAAAAAAAAAAGGAGGGCAGGTTCTCTTTTTTTTTTTTGTCCGGCGTATTTTGGGCAATTTTCCCGTCGGAAAAACTGCGAGGAGCATACACACACCCGGGATTCCCGGACAAAAGCTTTCCTCGCAGTTTTCCCCCACGGGAAACCCGACCATGTGTACGAGGCGTTACCGTTCCCAGCATGCCGAGAATGTACAGTGGGTATATAAAAGAATTACCCCCTCTAAAATAATCGCATTTTATTGTTTTGCAGACAAACATTTTTTGTTTCATCTAGCTGTATTTAATTAATTAAACAGAATCACTGAGTTCAAAGGAACACCCCCCCCCCCCCCCTAAAATGACTTGTAAACTCAATCAGGTATAGCTAATCATTTCTCAATGGCCCACAAATCCATTTGACTTTCAACTGTGATCATTTTGATTAGCTCAGAATGAAAAGAGCTTTTCCGGAGCATTTCAGTCCCTGGTAGCGCAACTGAAGCAAACAATCAACTATGGGTGGCAAGGTGCTATCACCGTGACAAAGTTGTAGACAGGCACAAGTCAGGAGACGGGTACGAAAACATTTCCAAAGGCTTTAAACATGGGTGGGAGTATTATCCTCTTATGGGGGGGGGGGGAGAGAAATATCCTCTTATTGGGGGGGGGGGGATATCCTCTTATGGGGGGAGGGGGAGGGGGGATATCCTCTTATGGGGGGAGGGGGAGGAGAAATATCCTCTTATGGGGGGGGGGGGGGGGAATATCCTCTTATGGGGGGAGGGGGAGGAGAAATATCCTCTTATGGGGGGGGGGGAGCAAAATCCTCTTATGGGGGGGGGGAGCAAAATCCTCTTATTGGGGGGGGGGGCAATATCCTCTTATGGGGGGGAGCAATACCCTCTTATGGGGGGGGGCAATACCCTCTTATGGGGGGGGGGCAATACCCTCTTATGGGGGGGCAACACCCTCTTATGGGGGGGCAACACCCTCTTATGGGGGGGCAACACCCTCTTATGGGGGGGCAACACCCTCTTATTGGGGGGGGGAAGCAATACCCTCTTATGGGGGGGGAAGCAATACCCTCTTATGGGGGGGGAAGCAATACCCTCTTATGGGGGGGGAAGCAATACCCTCTTATGGGGGGGGAAGCAATACCCTCTTATGGGGGGGGAAGCAATACCCTCTTATGGGGGGGAAGCAATACCCTCTTATGGGGGGGGGAAGCAATACCCTCTTATGGGGGGGGGAGCAATACCCTCTTATGGGGGGGGAGCAATATCCTCTTATGGGGGGGGAGCAATATCCTCTTATGGGGGGGGAGCAATATCCTCTTATGGGGGGGGGGGGGCAATATCCTCTTATGGGGGGGGAGCAATATCCTCTTATGGGGGGGGGGAGAAATATCCTCTTATGGGGGGGGGGAGCAATATCCTCTTATTGGGGGGGGAGCAATATCCTCTTATGGGGGGGGGAGCAATATCCTCTTATGGGGGGGGGAGAAATATCCTCTTATGGGGGGGAGAAATATCCTCTTATGGGGGGGGGAGCAATATCCTTTTATGGGGGGGGGGAGCAATATCCTCTTATGGGGGGGGGAGCAATATCCTCTTATGGAGGGGGGAGCAATATCCTCTTATGGAGGGGGGAGCAATATCCTCTTATGGAGGGGGGAGCAATATCCTCTTATGGAGGGGGGAGCAATATCCTCTTATGGAGGGGGGAGCAATATCCTCTTATGGAGGGGGGGGCAATATCCTCTTATGGAGGGGGGAGCAATATCCTCTTATGGAGGGGGGAGCAATATCCTCTTATGGAGGGGGGAGCAATATCCTCTTATGGAGGGGGGAGCAATATCCTCTTATGGAGGGGGGGAGCAATATCCTTTTATGGGGGGGGAGCAATATCCTCTTATGGGGGGGGAGCAATATCCTCTTATGGGGGGGGGGGAGCAATATCCTCTTACGGGGGGGGGAGCAATATTCTCCTATGGGGGGGGGGGAGCAATATCCTCTTACGGGGGGGGAGCAATATTCTCCTATGGGGGGGGGGGGCAATATCCTCCTATGGGGGGGGGAGCAATATCCTCCTATGGGGGGGGAGACACATTTTACAACACAAAGGTGTGAATGATCAAATAAAGATCCTTGCTGTTTTTACCTGTGAAAGGATTTGTGTTCCTGTCCATCAAGTCCTGATTTTTCTCTGCTGCGTTTCAGTGACACACTCGGGTGTGACAGGACAGTGAAAGTAGCAGCTGCTCATCTCTCCATCACTCTGCTCTCCCCTCCTAACAGCATGCTCTACTTTAGCATATACAAGCACTGCACCTCGACTGACTACATTATTGAATACAAAGCCCGATTCATTTGTGTCCTTCTATATCTGCTTGGGGTAAAATGAAAGTGATATAAATACGAAAAGGCCACGTCAGTGACGTCACTGTCATAGATCTTCATGCTGGTTGCTTAAGGGGGTTTTATGTGTGATAAAAGGAGGAGGAAGCAGGACAGGACGGCCGTGTGAGCGCCGCTCACTTCCTCTCTCATGCATACAAGAAACGACGACGAGTCGCAACTCAGGCACACCACAGGGCCACAAATTCAGAAACAACAACGACGCATGAAAAATAAAAAACGTATAATACTGTTAAACAGCAACTGCTGAATCCAATGAGGACAACTAAATCCTGGAGCGGATTTCGGCATAAAGATGTAAAATTTGGCTTAGATATTCGGAAAACTAAGTTTGTAATAAAAGTCAGAAATCTTGGCTTTGGTTTGTCCTACGATAGAGATCGAGAGAGAGAGAGAGAGAGAGAGAGATCGAGAGAGAGAGAGATCGAGAGAGAGAGAGATCGAGAGAGAGAGAGATCGAGAGAGAGAGAGAGATCGAGAGAGAGAGAGATCGAGAGAGAGAGAGATCGAGAGAGAGAGATCGAGAGAGAGAGATCGAGAGATCGAGAGATCGAGAGAGAGAGAGAGAGAGAGAGATCGAGAGAGAGAGAGAGAGAGATCGAGAGAGAGAGAGAGAGATCGAGAGAGAGAGAGAGATCGAGAGAGAGATCGAGATCGAGAGAGAGATCGAGATCGAGAGAGAGATCGAGATCGAGAGAGAGATCGAGATCGAGATCGAGATCGAGATCGAGATCGAGATCGAGATCGAGATCGAGATCGAGAGATCGAGAGATCGAGAGAGAGATCGAGAGAGAGAGAGAGAGATCGAGAGAGAGAGAGAGATCGAGAGAGAGAGAGAGAGAGAGAGAGAGAGATCGAGAGAGAGAGAGAGAGAGAGAGATCGAGAGAGAGAGAGAGATCGAGAGAGATCGAGAGAGAGAGAGAGAGAGAGATCGAGAGAGAGAGAGAGAGATCGAGAGAGAGAGAGAGAGAGAGAGAGAGAGAGATCGAGAGAGAGAGAGAGATCGAGAGAGAGAGAGATCGAGATAGATAGAGAGAGAGATCGAGAGAGAGAGAGAGATCGAGAGATCGAGAGAGAGAGAGAGAGATCGAGAGAGAGAGAGAGAGAGATCGAGATCGAGATCGAGATCGAGATCGAGATCGAGATCGAGAGATCGAGATCGAGAGAGAGATCGAGAGAGAGATCGAGAGAGAGATCGAGATCGAGAGAGAGATCGAGAGAGAGATCGAGAGAGAGAGAGAGAGAGAGAGAGATCGAGAGAGAGAGATCGAGAGAGAGAGATAGAGAGAGAGAGAGAGAGAGAGAGATCGAGAGAGAGAGAGAGATCGAGAGATCGAGAGAGAGAGAGAGAGAGAGAGATCGAGAGAGAGAGAGAGATCGAGAGATCGAGAGAGAGAGAGAGAGATCGAGAGAGAGAGAGAGAGAGAGATCGAGATCGAGAGAGAGATCGAGAGAGAGATCGAGAGAGAGATCGAGATCGAGAGAGAGAGAGAGAGAGAGAGAGAGAGAGAGAGAGAGAGAGAGAGAGAGATCGAGAGAGATAGAGAGAGAGAGAGAGAGAGAGAGAGAGAGAGAGAGAGAGAGAGAGAGATCGAGAGAGAGAGATCGAGAGAGAGAGAGATCGAGATAGATAGGGAAAGAGAGAGAGAGATCGAGAGAGAGAGAGAGAGAGAGAGAGATCGAGAGAGAGATCGAGAGATCGAGAGAGAGATGGAGAGAGAGAGAGAGAGAGAGAGAGAGAGATCGAGATCGAGAGAGAGATTGAGATCGAGAGAGAGAGATCGAGATCGAGAGAGAGATTGAGATCGAGAGAGAGATCGAGATCGAGAGATTGAGATCGAGAGAGAGATCGAGATCGAGAGAGAGATCGAGAGAGATCGAGAGAGATCGAGAGAGAGAGATAGAGAGAGAGAGAGAGAGAGATCGAGAGAGAGATCGAGAGATCGAGAGATCGAGAGAGATCGAGAGAGAGAGAAAGAAAGAAAGAAAGAAAGAAAGAAAGAAAGAAAGAAAGAAAGAAAGAAAGAAAGAAAGAAAGAAAGGAGAGAGACACCACACAGGGACAAAGCTAAACCCCACAAGACTTTGATACCATTAAAAGTAAAACCAAACCCTGTATAGAAAGGCACATCAATAGAGAAATAGACACCGTTTTTGTTTTTTTTTTAAATGAACTTTATTTGCAAAATAAAAATGTGCACAGGCTCTCCGGCCCTCTGCTTCCCCTCCACCTATTAGTCAATAGTTCCTACCTCCTACGGTGTCAATGCGGCTTCTGACTGTCAGCATTTTCACTTTAGTGCAGGGAGTTACAACAACCCGGTGGGGCCAATCAAGAAGGCCCCATGTCCCCAGTCTCTAACCATCTCTTGCAGCGCGTCCCCAGTCTCTAACCATCTCTTGTAGCGCGTCCCCAGTCTCCAACCCATCTCTTGTAGCGTGTCCCCAGTCTCCAACCCGTCTCCTGTAGCGCGTCCCCAGTCTCCAACCCATCTCTTGCAGCGCGTCCCCAGTCTCCAACCCATCTCTTGCAGCGCGTCCCCAGTCTCCAACCCATCTCTTGTAGCGTGTCCCCAGTCTCCAACCCATCTCTTGCAGCGCGTCCCCAGTCTCCAACCCATCTCTTGTAGCGTGTCCCCAGTCTCCAACCCATCTCTTGTAGCGTGTCCCCAGTCTCCAACCCATCTCTTGCAGCGCGTCCCCAGTCTCCAACCCATCTCTTGCAGCGCGTCCCCAGTCTCTAACCATCTCTTGTAGCACGTCCCCAGTCTCTAACCATCTCTTGTAGCATGTCTGCAATTTCTTACTTAAACACAATGCTAATCGTATTAGCAAAATTTCCATTTGGTGCACCTCTAGCAGACATGATACAGGAGATGGTCAGAGACTGTAGACATGATACAAGAGATCAATGCAGCCTTCACCAGCGCCCCATCAGACGCCGCCTTCACCAGCGCCCCATCAGACGCCGCCTTCACCAGCAGCCCCATCAGACGCCGCCTTCACCAGCAGCCCCATCAGACGCCGCCTTCACCAGCAGCCCCATCAGACGCCGCCTTCACCAGCAGCCCCATCAGATGCCGCCTTCACCAGCAGCCCCATCAGATGCCGCCTTCACCAGCAGCCCCATCAGATGCCGCCTTCACCAGCAGCCCCATCAGATGCCGCCTTCACCAGCAGCCCCATCAGATGCCGCCTTCACCAGCAGCCCCATCAGATGCCGCCTTCACCAGCAGCCCCATCAGATGCCGCCTTCACCAGCAGCCCCATCAGATGCCGCCTTCACCAGCAGCCCCATCAGATGCCGCCTTCACCAGCAGCCCCATCAGATGCCGCCTTCACCAGCAGCCCCATCAGATGCCGCCTTCACCAGCAGCCCCATCAGATGCCGCCTTCACCAGCAGCCCCATCAGATGCCGCCTTCACCAGCGCCCCATCAGATGCCGCCTTCACCAGCGCCCCATCAGATGCCGCCTTCACCAGCAGCCCATCAGATGCCGCCTTCACCAGCGCCCCATCAGATGCCGCCTTCACCAGCGCCCCATCAGATGCCGCCTTCACCAGCGCCCCATCAGATGCCGCCTTCACCAGCACCCCATCAGATGCCGCCTTCACCAGCGCCCCATCAGATGCCGCCTTCACCAGCGCCCCATCAGATGCCGCCTTCACCAGCGCCCCATCAGATGCCGCCTTCACCAGTCCGAGCGGCGATCTCCGCGTGTCACGGAGCTGAATTGCGCGGATAGGAGTAACAATGTCCCGCCTCCTGTAATCATGGCACACCGATGCAATGTTCCACCATTGGATCAGTGTGCCGTCTGTCACAGGAGGCGGGACATTTTTACTGCGACCCGGGGCAATTCAGCTCCGTGACACGCGGAGATCGCCGGACTGTGGGAGGGGAGGACTGATGACCCCCACGCAATGGGTGGCACCAGGGGCCCCCGCCCCATTTTCACACAATTTTTTGCAGTTATTTTTCGGCGCATCCCTAGTAAAAACGCAAGGACAAGAAGGTGGTGTGTAACCTAAATAACACAATCAGCCAACATCGAAAACTCACTTCTGGCTAAAATAGAGGATATACAAATCTAAAAATTACAAGTCATTTGGAACCAAAAGTGACTGTCGGTGTTCCATTCCGGTAAGTGACGGTTTCTCTCACACCTACATGGTGTGTCTCTGTACAGGCCGAGCCTAACCCCCTGACTGTGGTTTCCTTCTGACAGCGTCACCCCCGTTTAGTAGAGAAGATGGTGAGACTAAAATACTACACTTATCTTATGTGTGTGTGTGCGCAGACTTCCTGTGTGTAACCCCAGAAGAGGATGCTGCAAGGGAAAAAGAACCGAGACAAAGCAAAGAGTCATTAAACGTACAAGGAGGGGAATGATCAACAGTTAGGACTTTAAAATGGATGCAAAACCAAATAGGACTCCCTAGTTTCGGATAGAGGGAGGAAGGATAAGAACCCTGCCAGGTGTTTACTGCTGTGCCGGTTATGGCAGCCGCAAAAGGGTTGAAGGCCAATTTTGTTTGATAGAGTGGGCAAGTGTTAGAACATGTTTAAAGTTCCTATTGCTCCCTATATCCCCTATTGGGGGGGGGGGGGAAAGAATTCTACTCCCACTTCCCGTTCTGACACATTGGGGGTTATTTATGAAAGGTAAATGCACTTTGCACTACAAGTGCAAACTACGGGCTAGATTCACATAGGTTAGCGGATCTTTAGATCCGCGTAACCTATGTGATTTAAGATCCGCCGCCGCAAGTTTTTGAGGCAAGTGGTTTATACACAAAGCACTTACCTCAAAACTTGCGGCGTTTCGTAAATCCCCCGGCGGAATTCAAATTCCGCGGCTAGGGGGAGTGTAGCATTTAAATCAGGCGCGTCCCCGCACCGATTTAACTGCGCATGCGCCATCAGCAAATTTTCCCGGCGTGCATTGCTCCCAATGACGTCGCTAGGACGTCATTGGTTTCGGCGTGAGTGTAACTTGCGTCCAGCGCTTTTGTGAATCGACTTACGCAAACGACGTAAAATTTCAAAATTCGACGCGGGAACGAAGGCCATACTTAACATTGGCTGCGCCTCAGACCCAGGGGTAACTATACGCCGGAAAAAGCCGAACGCAAACGTCATAAAAAAAACACGCCGGGCGGTCGTTCATTTCGGAATCGGCGTAACTGCTCATTAGCACAATTGTCGCGTAAATGATATGGAAGCGCCACCTAGCGGCCGGCCTGGAATTGCAGCCTAAGATCCGACGGTGTAACACAGTTACACCTGTCGGATCTTAGGGATATCTATGCGTAACTGATTCTATGAATCAGTCGCATAGATACGACCGGCACAACTCAGAGATAAAACGGCGTATCAGGAGATACACCGTCGTAGCTCTATGTGAATCTGGCCCTACAAGTGCAAAGTGCCCTTGAAATTGCACTGAAAGTGCAGTCGCTGTAGATCAGAGGGGGACATGCAAGGAAAATAAAAAACAGAACTTTAGCTTGCACACGATTGGATGATAAAACCAGCAGAGCTTCCCCTCATTTCAGATCTTCCCCTTAGATTCACAGCGACTGCACTTCCACAGATAATCAGGGCGTCGATTATCAGTGCAGCCCCAACAGTGCCCAGCAGTGATGCCAATCAATGCTCATCAAGTGCAGCCCATCTGTGGTGCCCATAAGTGCCACTTATCAGTGCTGCATACTAGCGCCTCCTTATCAGTGCCGCCTCATCAGAGCACATCAGTAAAAGTGAAAAATTACTTATTTACAATTTAGAAACAGAAACTAAGAAAAACACATCGTAAAAATAGAAAACCCAGTGGTGATTAACAACTTGCCGACCAGCCACCATCATTACACTGCAGCAGGTCGACAAGTTCATGCGAACCATTGGCTTTGTACGTCGGTAAGCGCAGGGGGGGGGGGGATGCGTGTGTGCCCACTGCGGGGGTGCCGATGCGATGACCGCTGGCCATGCACGATTGCAGGCACAAGAGTCAAAACAGGGACGTGTGTGTGTGTAACACACACAAATCCCTGTTCTGTGAGGAGAGACAGATCGTGTGTTCCTAATAGCTAGGAACAACAATCTGTCATCTCGTCCCCTCCACTTACAGTTAGAACACACACTAGGGAACACAGTTAACCCCTTGATCGCCCCCTAGTGTTAACCCCTTTCCCTGCCAGTGACATTTACACAGCAATCAGTGCATTTTTATAGCACTGATTGCTGTATATTTGTCAGTGGTCCCAAAATTGTGTCAAAGAAGGTGTCCAATAAGTCCGCTATAATGTCGCAGTCCTGATAAAATTCGCTGATCACCACCATTACCAGTATATATATATATATATATATATATATATATATATATATATATATATACAATATATTTATTATTAATAATAAAAATGCCATAAATCTTTCCCCTATTTTGTAGACGCTATAACTTTTGCGCAAACCAATCAATATACGTTTATTGCGATTTTTACTACCAAAAAACGTGTAAAAGAATATGTATCGGCCTAAACTGAGGGAAAAAAAAATATATATATATATATATATATATATATATATATATATATATATATATATATATATATATATATATATATATATATATATATATATATATATATATATATATATATATATATATTTTAAATTGGGGATATTTATTATAGCAAAAAAAGTACAAAATAGTGTTTTTTTTTTCTAAATTGTCGCTCTTTTTTTGTTTATAGCGCAAAAAAAAAAAAAAAAAAAAAACTGTAGAGGCGATCAAATACCACCAAAAGAAAGCTCTGTTTGTGAAAAAAAAAAAAAAAAAAGGTGTAAATTTTTGTGTACAATGTCGCACGACCCGCACAGTTGTCAGTTGTATCGTAAAAAAATGGTCTGGTCATTGAGCAGCCAAATCTTCCGGGGGCTGAAGTGGTTAAACGCCACTTAAAGAGGATGAACATTTTGTTTGGGTATAGCACTGCGTGACCATGCAATTGTCATTTAGAGTGTGACAGCGCTGAAAATTGGCCTGGGCAGGAAGGTGGTAAGCAGTCACACACAAGGAAGGGAAAAATAAAAAAGGGAAAACACTATGGCCTTCTAAACCCCCTAACTCCCTTATATTATAGAGGGAGGTGGGCCCTTAACAGTTTCATAATGCAAGACTGCTGGAGCTGCATTGTACGTGATGACGTCAGAGGGCGACCAATGAACGGATCACCGAAAATAAGCATTTTGGGGTACCAATTGCCTGCCACTGCAAGGGTAGTTTTGTAACTTCCCCGGAGTCCAGCTCTAAAAAAAATCAAAAAATAAAATTATAAAAAAAAAAAGTTTCTAACACCCTAGAGAATAAAATGGTGATCGTTGCAATACTTTCTGTCACACCGTATTTGCGCAGCGGTCTTACAAGCGCACTTTTTTTGGGGAAAAAATACACTTTTTTTAATAAAAAAAATAAGACAACAGTAAAGTTATCACAATTGTTTTTTATATTGTGAAAGATAATGTTACGCCGAGTAAATTGATACCCAACATGTCACGCTTCAAAATTGCGTCCGCTCGTGGAATGGCGACAAACTTTTACCCTTTAAAATCTTCATAGGCGACATTTAAAAAAAAATCTACAGGTTGCATGTTTTGAGTTACAGAGGAGGTCTAGGGCTAGAATTATTGCTCTCGCTCTACCAATCGCTGCGATACCTTTAGGTGTGTGGTTTGAATACCGTTTACATATGCGGGCGCTACTCACGTATGTGTTCGCTTCTGCGCGCAAGCTCGTCGGGACGGTGTGCGTTTTCTGGCTCCTAGATTCCAAGCAAATTTGTCAAACCCTGGTGTACGTCACTGCGCTTTGGTCGGACTTTCTTTTTGCATGAAAGTGCGTATGCAAGTCAGGCTGGAGAGGAATCGCATCGTGAAAAACGAGGGCCTTTTGAACGTCAGGAAAAACGATGGTGTGTACAAGGCATCGGACTTTGGGATTAGCATATTTCAGCCGCCTTTATCTTCATCTATTGATCGCTCTGATTAGGGGTGCAACGGATCACAGTTGATCCGTGATCCGAACGGGTCACCCCCTTCGGATTGGAACACACTGTGATCCGCGGATTGCCACGGCTCCGGCGCTAGGCCGAAGCCGCAGCCTTTCCTAATGTTACGGCAGCGGCTCCGGAGCTAGGCCGAAGCCGCAGCCTTTCCTAATGTTTTGGCCGCGGCTTCTGCCTACCTCCAGGGCCGCGACCACAACGCTAGGAAAGGCCGCGGCTTCGGCTTAGCTCCGGAGCCGCGGCCATCTTGGTACACCCGGCGGCGGCCCTCCTCTGTTTACACCCACAGAGGAGGAGCCCGCAGTCGTGGGAAACACCGCTCGGGGAGTGTCTGTCGGTACTACCTGGAGGGGTGGGTCTCTGTACTGAGAGGAGGGGGGGTCACTGTACTGAGAGAAGGGGGGTCACTGTACTGAGAGGAGGGGGGGTCACTGTACTGAGAGGAGGGGGGGTCACTGTACTGAGAGGAGGGGGGGTCACTGTACTGAGAGGAGGGGGGGTCACTGTACTGAGAGGAGGGGGGGTCACTGTACTGAGAGGAGGGGGGGTCACTGTACTGAGAGGGGGGGGGGTCACTGTACTGAGAGGAGGGGGGGTCACTGTACTGAGAGGAGGGGGGGTCACTGTACTGAGAGGAGGGGGGGTGTCTGCACCGAGGGGGTACTATAGTTGGTGGGGGGAGATGTGGATATTACAGTGGGGGAGATTTTATTTTTTTGACGATCCGAAAAATGATCTGATCCGTGACTCCTGATCAGAGGAACGATCTGAACCGCAAGTTTTTTGATCCGGTGCACCCCTAGCTCGGATGGATATCTTTTGAACGATCAGTCTGAACTGGCCAGGTTTCTCACAGGATTACCGACGATCTATATCCTTAACATTATTACCATACGGCGTGGCCAGGCATATATATGCATATAATCTCCCATAAACCAAAAAATATCCCATTAATAAATGGGAGGTAGTGAAACCCATCACACAGCGGGCCGATGTTCACAAGAAAACTCCCAAGACAAACATACAAAAAAGGACAAAGGCCTGAAGGTGTTCATTGTCCAACAAGCTCAGAGTTTACCCGCCCTGGGATAAGCAATATGGCGGCACACACTTGGCAATCAGAAGCAGCTTGTGTTCTGTCGAAACCGCTTACTAGTACTACAGAACCGATGATGCACGCCAAATTACACAAAGGTATAGCGTTTAACTGACCACTTCAAGACCAGGCTTTTCCTAGGAACTTTTTGCTTAAAAGTTTAACCACTTAAGCCCCGGACCATTTCGCTGGTCAAAGAACAGGGCCCTTTTTGCGATTTGGCACTGCATCTGTTTAACAATTGCGCGGTCGTGCAACGTGACAAAATTGGTGTCCTTTTTTTCCCCCCACACATAGAGCTTTGTTTTGGTGGTATTTGATCACCTCTGCGGTTTTTATTTTTTGCGCTATAAACAAAAATTATATAATGGCCTCCACACTCACCTAGGGCTGCAACTAACGATTATTTTCATAATCGATTATTTGGCCGATTATTGTTTCGATTAATCGGATAATAGCCTTTAAAAAAAAAAAAAACAATTTTAAACATTTTTTGGGCCAATTTGTTGTTGGGCAGATTACAAAACACAAATTGCCGCAAAAGCACATTACATGCTTTTCTGCAGCTCCTCCATTGAAGTATATTAAAGCAAAAAAAATAAATAAATAAATAAATAGCACCGTTTTGAGTTAAAAAATCCTCGCCCTTTCCAAATACGCAGCAGCTGAAAAAAAATCATGGATGTGAACGTGTCCCATAGGAAAACATGTACATGAACTGTAGTGCGTTTCTGCAAAAAGCACCAAAACACAGAGGGGCAGATTCAGGTACCTGCGCGCCTAGTTACGGCGGCGCAGCGTATTGTATTTACGCTACGCCGACGAAACTTACAGGAGCAAGTGCAGTATTCACAAAGCACTTGCTCTGTAAGTTGCAGCGGCGTAGCGTAAATGGGGCCGGCGTAAGCCCGCGTAATTCAAATGTGGAAGGGGGGTGTGTTTTATGCTAATATGTGATGACCTGACGTGATTTACGAGCGGCGCATGCGCCGTCCGTGTACATATCCCAGTGTGCATTGCTTCAAATGACGTTGCAAGGACGTCATTGGTTTCGACGTGAATGTAAATTAAGTCCAGCCCTATTAGCGAACGACTTACGCAAACAATTAAAATTTCGAAGCGGGCACGACGTCCATACTTAACATTGGCTGCGCCACCTAATAGCAGGAGCAACGTTACGCCGAAAACGACTTACGCAAACAACGTAAAAAACTACCGTTGGGCGCACGTACGTTTGTGAATCGGCGTAACTAGGTAATTTGCATATTCTATGCCGAAAACGACGGGAGCGCCACCTAGCGGCCAGCGTGAGAATACGACGGCGTAAGAGACTTATGCCAGTCGTATCTTAGGCTAATGTTGGCGTATCAAGCTTTCTGAATACAGAAAGAAGATACGCCGGCACAGATTTGAATTTACGCGGCGTATCAATAGATACGCCGGTGTAAATTCTCTCTGAATCTACCCCAGAGATGTGACCTAGCCCTGAGATGTTTAGTAACATAATGGGGGTTAAAAACAAAAAACAAAAATAAAGTACAAAAAGAGCAAATAATTGCTACCGTAAGGGGTTAATTTTTATTTGCTTTTTTTGTACTATAAAGGGCTAATTTTAGTTTTTTTAACCCCAATATGTTACTGGCCGATTAATCGATTATGAAAATTGTAATCGATTAGTTGTCGATTAATCAATTAGTTGTTTCGGCCCTACACTCACCACATCTCTTCCAATAGAGACCCTTTGGGATGTGGTGGTTAATATGGACCAAAATCTCTGAGGAATGTATCTAACACCTTGTAGAATCTATGCCACGAAGAATGAAGGGAGTTCTGAAGGCAAAAGGTGGTCCAACCCGGTACTAGCAAGGTGTACCCAACAAGGGGGCCGGTGAGTGTTTATGCATATAAGACTTGGCAGAGGATCTATCCCTTACCCTATTCTTTCCAAAGCTAAACATTGGCCGGAGCTAGGCGGTCATTGTGGAGGTAGGAACACAGACCAGTGTTTTTCTTGGATGTTGGTAAAGTTGTTCCAACACCAGCAGAAACAAATAAAGCAAAAAATCACTGAAAGAACAAGTTGAGCACGTATAACTATTGTGCACATAGTAAATGAACGGAGTTCCCTGAAAGCCTGCCAATCAGGAACGGATAGAAGCAGAACTGTGGTTACGAGGACAGTTGTAGTTACCTTACACAAAACATCAGCTCCGGGGCACAAACCAACCTGTTGACTGCGAATCCCACCCACAAAGCACGGCAACCATGCTAAAAGCGTAAAGAACTTCGGAGGGCGCTGCTGAAACCTGGAAACACCTATAGTGTGAATTATCGAAGACTTGTAGATGTTTAGCAGATACGCGACCTGAAAGCTTTTATGGGTTTAGCAAACAAAATAGCCGAAGAAAAACACCAAGCAGGTAGATTGTTTTCACAGAGTCAGTTTAAACACAAGACTCTAATCCAGGGGTGTCCAAACTTTTTTCAAAGAGGGTCGGATTTGATGAAGTGAACATGCGTGAGGGCCGACCATTTTGCCCGACATTCTTTGAACCATTAAAATTCGCTCCAAGGGTGTTCTTCCGAGCAACTAATACACTGCCCAACAAGAATGCTCTTGCCTTTGTTGGCTGTGTGCAAGTTAAGAGATGAGATTGGGCGTATTATTTGGATATACCGTATTTATTGGCGTAGAACACGCACCTTCACTTTAAGCGAAGTTTCAGGATTTTTTTTTATTTAAAAAAAATAACTGTTCAGCAAAATAAGGGTCAGTGCCCATCTGCAGACCCACGATTGCCATGAATGTAGCCTCACCATTGCTAGGAATGCAGCACCCGCCATTGCCAGGAATGCAGCACCCGCCATTGCCAGAAATGCAGCACCCGCCATTGCCAGAAATGCAGCACCCGCCATTGCCAGAAATGCAGCACCCGCCATTGCCAGGAATGCAGCACCCGCCATTGCCAGGAATGCAGCACCCGCCATTGCCAGGAATGCAGCACCCGCCATTGCCAGGAATGCACTCACAAGCACCAAAGATTTCCTACAGGAGAATCTTCTGTTTACATGGCGGCCTCTTTAATAGAAAGTCCCGCCTCCTTTGGTAGACAGAACAGTCGTCCAATTGCAGCACGGGAGACGGGACTTCCTATTACAAATGCCGCCCGTAAACCGGAAATTCTCCTGTGTGTGTACGACGCCGTCCCGCCTCCACCCTGTCCTCTCCAAGGCATATACATCTTTTGTGGCCCTGCGCTGAGAGTTCATCTCTTGCCTTTGTTGGCTGTGTGTAAGTAAAGAGATGAGCTCGGGCGTGTTATTTGGATATACCGTATAACACACACCTTCACTGTAAGAGCGAAGTTCCAGGATTTTTTTTATTATATTTTAAATAAAATTACCGTGAAGCAAAATAAGGGTCAGTGCCCACCTGCAGCCTCACAAGTGCCCACCTGCAGACCCATTATTGCCATGAATGCAGCCCCACCATTGGCAGGAATGCAGCACCCACCATTGCCAGGAATGCAGCACCCACGAGCGCCAAAGATTACCTACAGGAGCATCTCCCTTTTACATGCAGCCTCTTTAAAAGAAAGTCCCACCTCCTTTGATAGACAGAGCAGTCGTCCAATGGCGTTTTTCAGCAGCCATTATCAGCACTTTTTTTTTTTCCTTTCGGCACAATGCTGAAAACCCTATTTTTGGCAAAAATTTTGGTGCATCACTATTTTTTTTATCTTCTTGCATAGAGAATGCATGAAGGTAAAAAGACCTGAAGCCTCCCTCTACAAGCACTTTAAGGCCCTCCGGTCGCAATCAGTAGACGCCCAGACACCTGAAGAACCGCTATTACCGGTGAGCTTTCCTTCATTGCTTTTGGTCAGTGACAGTTTTGTTTTATTACATTATCACTCTGAATTCTGGAATATAAAACACGGCACTCCCTCTGCACCTTTCTGTGATTGTGCAGTAAATCTAAGGACTCTGATGTCATATTCCGACCAATGAGCTGCCTAGATGTTTGACCTCAAGCCTAATTAGGACTTCTGTGACAGGACAATAATCCTAATACAGGAGTAGGGGAGGAAGATTCGGAGAGATCCCGTCTTCTAGCTAAATACTTTGGGCTAGATTCAGAAAGCCCGCCGTAACTTTGTGCGGGCGTAGCGTATCTCATATACGCTACGCCGCCGTAACTTAGTGAGGCAGGGGCTGAATTGACAAAGAACCTGCGCCCTAAGTTACGGCAGCGTAGTGTAAATCTGCCGGCGTAAGCGCGCCAAATTCAAATTGTGAAGAGGTGGGCGTGTTTTATGTAAATAAAACATGACTCCACGTAAATGACGTCTCTAACGAACGGCGCATGCGCCGTCTGAACGTATCCCAGTGCGCATGCTCCTAATCACGTTGCAAATAGTCAATGCTTTCGACGTGAACGTAATTTACGCAAAGCCCTATGCGCGAACGACTTACGCAAACGACGCAAAATTCGACGCTGTCCCGACGTCCATACTTAACATTGGATCTGCCTCATATAGCAGGAGTAACCTTACGCCGGAAAAAGCCTTACGTAAACGACGTGAAAAAATCCGCCGGGCGCACGTACGTTTCTGAATCGGCGTATCTTGCTCATTTGCATATTCTACGCCGAAATCAGCGGAAGCGCCACCTAGCGGCCAGCGTAAATATGCAACTAAGATACGACGGCGTAAGAGACTTACGCCAGTCGGATCTTAGCCAAATTCCGAAAAAAGATACGCCGGCGCATCCTAGAAGTTACGTGGCGTATCAAGAGATACGCCAACGTAACTTCTTACCGAATCCAGCCCTATCACTTTAGTAACGACGAAAAGTAATTAAAAACTGATGGAAGGGCAAAAAGAAGATCACAGCGGACTCCAGTTTGAAAAAGGAAGGTAACCCTTACCCACATTGAAGCGGAATGCCTGGAAATTTTTATTATTATTTTTTTTTTTTTATGAAATAAATACAAAAAAAAACACATGCTACCATTATTAGTCTCATCATTTCTAAGCATTTCTGTTGATCCTGCCAGTGTCTTATTTCCTGTTGAAGGCTGACAACACTATCCTACCGCTGCCGAGTTTGCAGAGTGGTCAGCGTTCCAATCTTGCTTTCCTCATTTGTCTTGGGGGTGACGTCATCACGTTTACTTTAGCACAGGCGTCTCACACTGGTGGCCCTCCAGTTGTTGCCAAACTACCATGAGGCAGGGTTTGACAAATTTGCTTGGAATCTAGGAGCCAGCTAAAAAAGTTAGGAGCCAGAAAACGCACCCCGTCCCGACGAGCTTGCGCGCAGAAGCGAACACTCACGTGACACATGTGAGGTATCGCCGCAATCGTTAGAGCGAGAGCAATAATTCTAGCACTAGACCTCCTCTGTAACTCAAAACATGCAACCTGTAGAATTTTTTAAACGTCGCCTATGGAGATTTTAAAGGGTAAAAGTTTGTCGGCATTCCACGAGCGGACGCAATTTTGAAGCGTGACATGTTGGGTATTAATTTACTCGGTGTAGCATTATCTTTCACAGTATTAAAAAAAAAAATGGGATAGCTTTACTGGTGTTTTATTTTTTAATTAAAAAAAGTGTAATTTTTTCTCAAAAAAGTGCGCTTGTAAGACCGCTGCGCAAATACGGCGTGACAGAAAGTATTGCAACGATCGCCATTTTATTCTCTAGGGTGTTAGAATAAAAAATATATATAATGTTTGGGGGTTTTAATTAGAGGGAAGAAGATGGCAGTGAAAAATAGTGAAAAATTACATTAGAATTGCTGTTTAACTTGTAATACCAACGGTCACTACTATGAGGCATACATTGCGTCACGATTTTCCGAAAGTAGCCGAACGTCGGTGCGCAGGCGCCGTATAGAGCCACACCGACATTCGGCTTCTTTCGGCTACTCGTGACGCGATGTATGCGATCGTCGGAAGCTTGTCAATCAAATAGGAACGCCCAGTGCTGAAGACCATACCCGGAAGCGGCGGAGAAGATCGCTCTCTAAAATGGTAAGTACTGCTTTGTTTTTAAAAAAACTAGACGATTCCCCTTCACAAAATGAGCCTCAATCTAATGTTAAATTTTTTTTTTCCGGGTGAACTCCCGCTTTAATGACACCGGCTGGGAAGGGGTTAAACATCTAGGGCGATCAAAGGGTTAACCGTCTGGCTAACCGGTGTACTGTATGTGATGCTTTTACTAAGGCCCCTTTCACACGGGGCAGGGGAGGTGCGGTGGCGGTATAGTGGCCCGATTTTTAGCGCCGATATACCGTCGTATTTACCGCGATATTCGGTCGCTAGCGGTGGCGGTTTTAACCCCCGCTAGAGGTCAACCGATTATATCGGCTGATTATTTGCCTATTTTTGATAAATCGGCATCGGCAGATTTATTATCAAAATTTGGCCGATATTTTACACTGACCGCCCGCCGTTCCTCCTTTCCTTCTCCACACTCAGCAGCTCTAAGAAAAAAAAAACCTGTACGTCTCTTTTAAAAGTTTCTGCGTTGTGCACATTTTAGATGCGTTTGACATGCAATTACATGTGTTTGCAGTGTGTTTGTTTTTTTTCTAAGCATATTTGGCATGGGGAAGGACAGGTGTTCAGAGGAGCCAAACTTGTTTTTTCCTTCTTCCACCCCCAGGGTTGCATTGAGTAGAAGTTACATGTGTTTACATTAATGAAGCCTGCTTCAATGCAATGGTGTGAACTGTGCTCATTGGCTGGATTTAGGACGGTCTATGCAGTGGTAATGTGTTCAAAAACGCATCCCACTGCATCTGGTTTGAATGGGCCGTGAGGCTGCGTTCTCACCTCCAGCGCTTTGAATTGCGGGCAGTGGCTGAGGTGTGAATTACAAATCGCAGAATGCATATTTGAGATGGCATTCGTAAGAATGGCACCTAAAATCCTGCTGCGGTTCTGCCATGATCGCGCTGCGATCGCATCACGTGAAGCTTGTCGCCCAAAAGTAGCCCCTGAACTTTTTTTTTGGGCAACAAGCTTCACGCGATGCGGGTTGCTGCTTTTTATCGCACGACGATTGTGGCAAAACTGCACCGCAATTTTTAGGTGCCCTTCAAACAAATGCCATCTCAAATGTGCGTTCCGTGATTTTTTCACTCGCACCTCAGCGCTTTGAAATTGCGGGCAGAAACAATTTAAATGCGACCGTCGGAAGCCTGTCAATCAAAAAGGAACGCCCAGTCCCGCAGCCCATACCCCAGAGTACTGATTCGTTTTAAAAAAAAACACCCGATTCCCCTAGACAAAATGAGCCTCAATCTAATGTTAAAAATTAACATTTACGGGTGAACTTCCACTTTAACCACTTAAGCCCCGGACCATATTGCTGCCTAAAGACCCAAGGTGTTTTTACAGTTCGGGACTGCATCGCTTTAAGAGACAATTGCGCGGTCATGCGACGTGGCCCCCAAACAAAATTGGCGTCCTATTTTCCCCCCACAAATAGAGCTTTCTTTTGGTGGTATTTGATCACCTCTGCGGTTTTTATTTTTTGCGCTATAAACAAAAATAAAGCGACAATTTTGAAAAAAATGCAATATTTTTTACTTTTTGTTATAATAAATATCCCCCAAAAACATATATAAAAACATTTTTTTCCCTCAGTTTAGGCCGATACGTATTCTTCAACCTAGTAAAAAAAATCGCAATAAGCGTTTATCGATTGGTTTGCGCAAAATTTATAGCGTTTACAAAATAGGGGATAGTTTTATTGCATTTTTATTAATTATTTTTTTTTTTACTACTAATGGCGGCGATCAGCGTTTTTTTTTCGTGACTGCGACATTATGGCGGACACTTCGGACAATTTTGACACATTTTTGGGACCATTGTCATTTTCACAGCAAAAAATGCATTTAAATTGCATTGTTTATTGTGAAAATGACAGTTGCAGTTTGGGAGTTAACCACAGGTGGCGCTGTAGGAGTTAGGGTGCATCTAGTGTGTGTTTACAACTGTAGGGGGGTGTGGCTGTAGGACTGACGTCATCGATCGAGTCTCCCCTATAAAACGGATCACTCGATCGATGCGCCGCCACAGTGAAGCACGGGGAAGCCGTGTTTACATACGACTCTCCCCGTTCTTCAGCTCCGGGGAGCGATCGCGACGGAGCGGCTATAAACGAATAGCTGCGCCGTCGTCCCGGATCGCTCCCCGAGGGAACCCGACCGCCGCATGTAGCGGTGGGGGGTCCCGATCGGACCCCCCACCCGCTAGAAGGCAAGGACGTACATGTACGCCCATGTGCCTGTACGTGCCATATTGTGGACGTACATTTACATGCGGGGGTCGGGAACTGGTTAATAAGTAACAGTGCATATTTTTTAGCATTGATCACTGTATTCGTGCCACTGGTTCCCACAAAGTTTCAAAAGTGTCAGTTAGTGTTCGATTGTTCGCCGCAACATTGAAGCCCCGCTATAGGCCGCCAATCGCTACTAGGGCTGCAACTAACGATTATTTTCATAATCGATTAGTTGCCCGATTATTGTTTCGTTTAATCGGATAATAGCCTTAAAAAAATTATATATATATATATATATATATATATATATATATATATATATATATATATATGTTGTTTTTTTTTTGGGGCCAATTTGTTGTTGGGCAGATTACAAAACACAAATTGCCGCAAAAACACATTACATGCTTTTCTGCAGCTTCTCCTTTGAAGTATATTGAACCAAAAAAAAAAGCACAGTTTTTTGTATTAAAAAGTCCTGGCCCTTTCCAAATACGCAGCAGCTGAAAAAAAATCATGGATGTGAATGTGTCCCATAGGAAAACATGGAAATGAACTGGAGTGTGTTTCTGCAAAAAGCACCAAAAAACAGAGGTGTGACCCCGGCCTGAGAGGTTTAGTAACATAATGGGGGTTAAAAAAACAAAAATAAGTACAAAAAGAGCAAATAAACTGTAAGAAGTTCATTTATTTACTGTGGGACAGTGAAAGTAATATTTACAGTAGCAATTTGCTTTTTTGTACTATAAAGGGCTAATTTTAGTTTTTTTTTAACCCCATTATGTTACTGGCCGATTAATCGATTATGAAAATTGTAATCGATTAATTTCATAATCGATTAGTTGTCGATTAATCGATTCGTTGTTTCGGCCCTAATCGCTACCATTACTAGTATAAAAAAAAAAAATCCAGAAATAAATACCATAGTTGCAGACACTAGAACGTTTGCGTAAACAAAAAAAAAAAAAGCAGCAGAATCCATTTGGCTACAATTTATGAAGAAATGCGATTTTTACTTTTTTTTGGGGGATATGTTTTTTTTAACAGAAAGTAATAAAAAAAGCAGAGACCACCAAAAGAAAGCTCTATATATGGGAAAGAAAGTACATGAAATTTTATTTGCGTACATCGTCGCACGATTGCGCAATTGCTAGTTAAAGTAACGCAGTGCCGTATCGCAGAAAATGGCCCGATCATGAAGGGGGAGGCGAGGGGGGGGGGGGATATTCCGGAGGTCAAGGACACTTACCTGTCCAGGGATCCCACACTGCCGGCACCCCGACCTGTGACCGGTGTGTGGCACAGAAGGCGGTAAAGGGAAGGAGGGGCGGAATCGCACGTAGATCGCCGATTCTTACCCAGAAGTGACAAATGTGGCAGTTGGGGGGTTGGGAAGGGTGCAAACAACTGGAGCTTCCCCTTTTGGTCGGAGCTCCACTTAAAAGGGAACACAGACAGCAATAAAAACCTGACCGGTTTTCCGTCCAAAACTAAAACAAAACGTTTTGGCTTCCTTTATACTTTAACCCCTTCAATACCGGGCTTTTATACCCACCTCCATACCGGGCCTATTCTGGCACTTCTCTCCTTCATGTACAAATCATCATTCTTTTGCTAGAAAATTACTCAGAACCGCCAAACATTATATATGTTGTTTTTTTTAGCAGACACCCTAGGGAATAAAATGGCGGGCATAGCAACTTTTTATCTTGCACGGTATTTGCGCAATAATTTTTCAAACGCCTTTTTAAAAAAAAAAAAAAAAAATGGTTTCATGAATAAAAAAAATAACAAAACAGTAAAATTAGCCCAATTTCTTTGTAAAATATGAAAGATGATGTTACGCCGAGTAAATAGATACCCAATAAGTCACGTTTTAAAATTGCGCACACTCATGGAATGGCGCCAAACTTCGGCACCTCTAAAATCTCCATAGGCGACGCTTTGAAAATGTTTACAGGTTACCAGTTTAGAGTTACAGAGGAGGTCTAGTGCTAGAATTGTTGCACGCGCTCTAACGCACGCGGCGATACCTCACATGTGGTTTGAATGGCTTTTCATATGGGGGCGGGACTTACGTGTGCGTTCGCTTCTGAGCGCGAGCTACCGGGGACAGGGGCATTTTAAAAAATTTTTTTTATTTTTTTTTTTATTTGACTTTTTTAATTTTTTTGTCACTTTTATTCCTATTACAAGGAATGTAACATCCCTTGTAATAGGAAAGGTGTGTGACAGGTCCACTTTATGGAGAGAGGCGGGGTCAATAAGACCCCACATCTCTCCTCCAGGCTGGAAAAAATGAGATCGTGAAAAAAAAAATTTCACCGATCTCTTGCTTGCTAGCCGCAATCGCGGCTTTGTTTACTTCTGAGAACTCGGGTGTGACGTCATCACATCGCGCCCGGGCCTCGGACGGCCATAGAGATGACCATCTGGTTACCAGTCATCTCTATGCTTCCCATCCTGCGCCTGACGATTCAGTCTCCGGGGCCCCAATGGCACGGGAGAGCCCGGGAAGCACTGGATGGTGGCGGGAGGGGGGGGGGGGGCTATCCCCTCCCACCACCTATAAGAACGATCAAGCGGTGGTACTGCCGCTATGATTGTTCTAATGGTGCACAGAATCGCCGGCACAAAAGAATGATATCTGAATGATGCCTCTAGCTGCACCCATCATTCAGATATCCCCTCATAAAGCCCAGGACGTCATATGACGCCCACCCAGGATGGGTATGAAAGATGAAGTTACGCCAAGTAAATAGATACCAAACATGTCACTGTTTATAATTGCACGCACTTGTGGAATGGCGCTTAACTACGGTACCTAAAAATCTCCATAGGCGACGCTCTAAAGATTTTTTACGGTTACCAGGTTGGAGTTACAGAGGAGGTCTAGGACTAGAATTACTGCTCTCGCTCTGACGCTCGCGGTGATACCGCACATGTGCGATTTGAACACCGGTTACATATGCGGGCGCAACTTCCGTATGCGTTTTCTTTGCTGCGTGAGCTCGCGGAGACGGGAGCGCTTTAAAAAAAAAAAAAAAAAACGTATCTTATTAATTTTTGTAATATAAAATTGTGTTTTTATTGCTGTCACAAGGCATGTAAACATGCCTTGTGACAGCAAGAGCCGGTTCACACACAGGCGGCACGACTTTGGGGGCGACTCGGCAAGGCGATCTCAAGGCGTCTCGAGAGGCAACTTGCAAAATTACTTCTGTATTGAAAATGTGAAAAGGGGGAGATACTGCGCTAATCTAAATATCAAGTGAGCAGCCACACAAGCAATATGACAAAAATTGAAAATAAAATGGTGGAACGGTATGCAGCGCTGAAAATTCTTATAAAGAACAAATTATGCATCAATGTGATGATAACACAATAACCTGTGAGTGAGTGTCCATTTAAAACAACCAGCACAAAAAGAAAAACACAAAGAAAAAAGTCCATCAATATGGGGTGTATGACCACATCCTCATCTTTGGAAGGACTTTCTGCACGGTAGAATCGAAAATAGATGGAATACTCTTACCAGATGTCGTGGATCTGCTTGTCAGCGACAACAGATCACAAAGGCATGTAAGGGATCGGCTCGGCTCTGCTCGGCTGGATGTTGGTATAGTGGTAAACTCACCACGGGGTATCCTGTTGGGTGGCTGTAGGCCTGGACTGGAACCTCACCGTAGGTGTACTCGCTCCAACTCTAATCCGTAGACAGGAACCAAGGGTCCGATTCTTTAAACGCCAAATGGTGGTGCAAACAGTGGTGTCCACTGGTGCAAGGTGCACACTGGTATGGAGCTTTTGAAAAAACTTTGTATCCAGGCAAGTCATGCAGGGAAGAGAAAGAAAACAACATCCGGAGCATTGTTTTCTTTCTCTTCCCTGCATGACTTGCCTGGATACAAAGTTTTTTCAAAAGCTCCATACCAGTGTGCACCTTGCACCAGTGGACACCACTGTTTGCACCACCATTTGGCGTTTAAAGAATCGGACCCTTGGTTCCTGTCTACGGATTAGAGTTGGAGCGAGTACACCTACGGTGAGGTTCCAGTCCAGGCCTACAGCCACCCAACAGGATACCCCGTGGTGAGTTTACCACTATACCAACATCGAGCAGAGCCGAGCCGATCCCTTACATGCCTTTGTGATCTGTTGTCGCTGACAAGCAGATCCACGACATCTGGTAAGAGTATTCCATCTATTTTCGATTCTACCGTGCAGAAAGTCCTTCCAAAGATGAGGATGTGGTCATACACCCCATATTGATGGACTTTTTTCTTTGTGTTTTTCTTTTTGTGCTGGTTGTTTTAAATGGACACTCACTCACAGGTTATTGTGTTATCATCACATTGATGCATAATTTGTTCTTTATAAGAATTTTCAGCGCTGCATACCGTTCCACCACTTCTGTATTGAAGTCAATGCAAGTCCCCCCTGAATCGCCCCCAAAGTCGTACAGGAACCTTTTTCTAAGTCGGAGCGACTTGCGTCGCTCCTATTAGAACGGTTCCATTGACTACTGCGGACCGTGACTTGTCATCGGCTGAGTCGCCTGACAGGTCGCCCCTGTGTGAACCGGCTCCAAGAGGTGGTGACAGGTACTCTTTATGGAGGCTTTTTTAGACCCCCCGATCCCTCCTTTGCACTTCAAAGTATTCAGAATTCAGATCGCCAAAAACGGCGATTCTGAATACCGTGTATTTTTTTTAAACCAGCGCCATTGGCAGCCGAGTAACCCAGAAGTGACGTCATGTGTTCACACTGAAGAGACTGGATCGTTGCCGTTTGGTGGCATTGTTTCAGTCTCTCGCTGGGCACTGGGGGCAACGGATCGTGCAGCGGATCTCCCGGTGGGAAGGGAAGCCCGGTAAGAGCGGTGGAGGCGGCAGGAGGGGGGGGGGGGAATGTCCCCTCCCGCTCCTCCGGGATAACAACCGAGCAGCTTTAAGCCGCATCGATGGTTATCCCTGGAAAGCCAATTGCCCGCTCTACAAAATGATACCGGATGATGCCTGCAACTGCGGGCATCATACCGGTATAACCCCCGAAAGCCGAGGCCGCATATGCGCGTACGCATGGCGGGAAGGGGTTAAAGCCGGCCAGGAAGGGCAATAAATGATTGTGGGAAATCTGCTTATCTGCATTGTGGCCGCCCTTCCAAGTTCACCGAAGACATAAAAACAAACAGCTCATATCTAGAGATCTAATCATATTGCAAACTACAAAAAAAAAATTATAAAAAATTAAGTCCGGAGCACAAATAAAAAGCACCTCCGGGCACAAACTAACCACACAAAAAATGGAGTGCGGCCAACAGATGTCTATATGACAAGATATAATTAAATCACACGGGACGCATGCAAAGAATTACTGCAAACGGGTTCCTCTGAAACTCAGATCCAAATTCTCAGGAAGTGCGACAGCATGGCGAGGGGAGACACTAGAGTTCCATGATGTCACAGATAGAGGTGGGCGATTTTGGCCCTCCAAAAAATCAGCGATTTAAAAAAAAAAAAAAAAAAAATTGATTCGAATCAAGTTTTTTTTTTCCAATGGACACCGCGCCGGTCCTAAGTTTTTAGGCGAGGCCTCGGTTTCAGCCTAGTCCGCCGCGATCCTGGGAAAATGCCGCGGACTAGGCCGAAGCCGCAACCTCGCCTAAAACATCCTGCCCGCAGCTTGCCGCAGCCTTTTCCCAGGATCACAGCGAGGGCAAGATTTTTTAGGCAAGGCCTAGAAGAAAAAAACGATTTGGTCCAAATCTAAATGATTTGCCCTCGCAACTCGATTTTTTTCCCCAGCCCTAGTCACTGAGTCCTCTGTTATAGCCTATCCAATCATTCACTAGAGAGAGCAGTGACATCACTGAGAATGCAGCCTATCCATTTACTAGAGAGCGGTGACATCACTGAGAATGCAGCCTATCCATTCACTAGAGAGAGGTGACATCACTGAGAATGCAGCCTATCCATTTACTAGAGAACGGTGACATCACTGAGAATGCAGCCTATCCATTCACTAGAGACCGGTGACATCACTGAGAATGTAGCCTATCCATTCACTAGAGACTGTGACATCACTGAGAATGCAGCCTATCCATTCACGAGAGACTGTGACATCACTGAGAATGCAGCCTATCCGTTCACTAGAGACCGGTGACATCACTGAGAATGCAGCCTATCCATTCACTAGAGAGTGGTGACATCACTGAGAATGCAGCCTATCCATTCACTAGAGAGCGGTGACATCACTGAGAATGCAGCCTATCCATTCACTAGAGACCGGTGACATCACTGAGAATGTAGCCTATCCATTCACTAGAGACTGTGACATCACTGAGAATGCAGCCTATCCATTCACGAGAGACTGTGACATCACTGAGAATGCAGCCTATCCATTCACTAGAGACCGGTGACATCACTGAGAATGCAGCCTATCCATTCACTAGAGACCGGTGACATCACTGAGAATGCAGCCTATCCATTCACTAGAGACCGGTGACATCACTGAGAATGCAGCCTATCCATTCACTAGAGAGCGGTGACATCACTGAGAATGCGGCCTATCCATTCACTAGAGATCGGTGACATCACTGAGAATGCAGCCTATCCGTTCACTAGAGAGCGGTGACATCACTGAGAATGCGGCCTATCCATTCACTAGAGAGCGGTGACATCACTGAGAATGCGGCCTATCCATTCACTAGAGAGCGGTGACATCACTGAGAATGCGGCCTATCCATTCACTAGAGAGCGGTGACATCACTGAGAATGCGGCCTATCCAGTCACTAGAGAGCGGTGACATCACTGAGAATGCAGCCTATCCATTCACTAGAGACCGGTGACATCACTGAGAATGTAGCCTATCCATTCACTAGAGACCTGAGAATGCAGCCTATCCAATCACTAGAGAGCGGTGACATCACTGAGAATGCAACCTATCCACTCACTAGAGAGCGGTGACATCACTGAAAACGCAGCCTATCCAATCACTATAGGCCGGTGACATCACTGAGAATGCAGCCTATCCATTCACTAGAGAGCGGTGACATCACTGAGAATGCAGCCTATCCATTCACTAGAGACTGTGACATCACTGAGAATGCAGCCTATCCATTCACTAGAGACCGGTGACATCACTGAGAATGCAGCCTATCCATTCACTAGAGACTGTGACATCACTGAGAATGCAGCCTATCCATTCACTAGAGACCGGTGACATCACTGAGAATGCAGCCTATCCATTCACTAGAGACCGGTGACATCACTGAGAATGCAGCCTATCCATTCACTAGAGAGCGGTGACATCACTGAGAATGCGGCCTATCCATTCACTAGAGATCGGTGACATCACTGAGAATGCAGCCTATCCGTTCACTAGAGAGCGGTGACATCACTGAGAATGCGGCCTATCCATTCACTAGAGAGCGGTGACATCACTGAGAATGCGGCCTATCCATTCACTAGAGAGCGGTGACATCACTGAGAATGCGGCCTATCCATTCACTAGAGAGCGGTGACATCACTGAGAATGCGGCCTATCCAGTCACTAGAGAGCGGTGACATCACTGAGAATGCAGCCTATCCATTCACTAGAGACCGGTGACATCACTGAGAATGTAGCCTATCCATTCACTAGAGACCTGAGAATGCAGCCTATCCAATCACTAGAGAGCGGTGACATCACTGAGAATGCAACCTATCCACTCACTAGAGAGCGGTGACATCACTGAAAACGCAGCCTATCCAATCACTATAGGCCGGTGACATCACTGAGAATGCAGCCTATCCATTCACTAGAGAGCGGTGACATCACTGAGAATGCAGCCTATCCATTCACTAGAGACTGTGACATCACTGAGAATGCAGCCTATCCATTCACTAGAGACCGGTGACATCACTGAGAATGCAGCCTATCCATTCACTAGAGACATGACTTTTCCTGTAAAAGTCAAGAATGGCTCCGCCCCAACCATCTTTACCACTGTAACAAACTGGTCAGAAGAGAGGCGTCTCTGCCATGGCTGACGTCTCGTAGTTTCCTGGCCGTCATGCTGAGCCTCTCTCTTCAATCCTCGATGTCACTGACCTGGAACAAGTAGATAAAGAAGCACTGCTGACTTTTCTCTGACTTTCTTCACCTGTGTCCTCGTTGCAGGTCAGTGACTCAGAAATGACTGAAGCCACAGAACGTTTGCCAGGCAGATGGTATTTTCGGCAGGGATCGGCAGTCCCTGGGCTGATTTATTTCTTTCTCCATGTGATGGGACGCTCCCGCATACAATACATGGGGGGGGACTCATATGAAGACATTGCACCTTCTATATGAAGGATGGAGAACCTTGGCACCCCAGATGTTCTGGAACTACATTTCCCATGATGCTCAGCTACACTGCAGAGTGCATGAGCATCATGGGAAATGTAGTTCCGAGGTTCTCCATCACTGTCCTATACAATGTATCCATCTAGTGATCACTTCTTTAATAACTTCCAGGCCAATCACAGCAACAATGAGAATCCGTGACCAGAGAGCCAATCAGGACAGTTCCTCCGATATGATCGGACAAGCATGAAAATGTTCCTTGTACGGTACTGGATCGTACCATTCTCGTTTAGTCAGTACAGTTGTCGTCCGAAAATACAACACAAATACATCACAACACGTGACATCACAACACGTGACATCACAACACGTGACATCACAACACAAATACATCACAACACGTGACATCACATCACTTCCAAGATCGTCTTTTTCTGTCGTACGAGAATCTCTGTGACTTTAGTAACTTATTCAATCTCTACTTGCAACTATCTAGCGGGAAAAAGTCGTACGATCCGACGTCCAATATTCCGATCGTGTGTACGGGGCATTGGGCTGGGTGTACTATATGGGGGGGGGGGGGGGTGGTGGCAAGCAATACATATACAGGCAGGGAGAGTATAATCACATGTACAGGGAGGGGGGTTGCATATATACTACTGGGGGGGGGGGGGGGGGAGTCACACTCCCACAAGTACAGGTTGGGGGAGGGGGGTGTATATACATTATTGGGGGGGGGTCATACTCACACATGTACAGATGGGTGGGAGGGGGTGTATATACATTATTGGGGGGGGGGGGTCATACATGTACAGATGGGGGAGGGGGTGTATATATTATTGGGGTGTATATAAATTTTTGGGCGTCATACTCACACATTTACAGATGGGGAGGGGGGTGTATATACATTATTGGGGGGGGGGTCATACTCACACATGGGGGGAGGGGGGTGTATATATCATTGGGGTGTATATACATTATTGGGGGGGGTCATACTCGCACATGTACAGATGGGGGAAGGGGGTGTATACATTTTTTGGAGGGTGTATATACATTATTGGGGGGGGGTCATACTCACACATGGGGGGAGGGGGGTGTATATATCATTGGGGTGTATATACATTATTGGGGGGGTCATACTCGCACATGTACAGATGGGGGAAGGGGGTGTATACATTTTTTGGAGGGTGTATATACATTATTGGGGGGGGGTCATACTCACACATGGGGGGAGGGGGGTGTATATATCATTGGGGTGTATATACATTATTGGGGGGGTCATACTCGCACATGTACAGATGGGGGAAGGGGGTGTATACATTTTTTGGAGGGTGTATATACATTATTGGGGGGGTCATATTCACACATGTACAATTGGGAGGAGGGGGTGTATATAGATTATTGGGGTGTATATACATTATTGGGGGGGTCATATTCACACATGTACAGGTGGGGGAGGGGGTATATATTATTGGAGGGTGTATATATATATATTATTGGGGGGAGGGGGGGGTCATACTCACACATGTACAGATGGGGGAGGGGGTGTATATACATTATTGGGGGGATGTATATACATTATTGGGGGGGGGGGTCATACTCACACATGTACAGGTGGGGGAGGGGGGTGTATATACATTTTTTGGGGGGGTATATATATATACATTATTGGGGAGGTCATATTCACACACGTACAATTGGGGGGAGGGGATGTATATAGATTATTGGGGTGTATATACATTATTGGGGGGGGGGTCATACTCACACATGTACAGGTGGGGGAGGGGGGTGTATATACATTTTTGGGGGGGGTATATATATATATACATTATTGGGGGGGTCATATTCACACACGTACAATTGGGGGGAGGGGATGTATATAGATTATTGGGGTGTATATACATTATTGGGGGGGGGGGGTCATACTCACACATGTACAGGAGGGGGTGTATACATTGTTTGGGGGGTGTATATACATTATTGGGGGGAGGGTCATATTCACACATGTACAATTGGGGGGAGGGGGTGTATATAGATTATTGGGGTGTATATACATTATTGGGGGGGTCATACTCACACATGTACAGGTGGGGGAGGGGCATATATTATTGGGGGGTGTATATATACATTATTGGGGGGAGGGGGGGTCATACTCACACATGTACAGGTGGGGGGAGGGGGTGGCTCAGACATCAGTTGTGGTTCTTCTCTTCCCCCCAGTAGGGAGCTCCGGACTGGCTCATGTTGTGTAGGTGGAGGAGGGGGGGTACCGGTACAGCAGCCTGTCTCTCCCCCTCTCTCTCTTCTTCTTCTTCCCTCTTTCTGCAGCTGCCCAGGAGAGACGTGGCAGAGTGAGCTCTTCCGTCATCAGCCAGCGACCCCCGGCGCGCATGCTCGGTACTGCAGCGGGGAATCCCCTACGCCATCTTTCTGGTGGCACGTCTCCGAGGAGAAGTGAAGTCGGTGCTGCTTTCCTGATGATACAATAACCGGCATTGATAGAAAACCAGCGCCTAAGGGGTTCTGTCATCCCACATTATATGGGGGGTGGTTCTGGGGAGTTTAGACATGCAGCCTGTGAGATGTCAGGCGCCATCTTGGTTGTGGCACACCTGTATTACACACCACATCTGTATAAGTTGTTATGTATTGGTACAGAGCTTTGTAATTGCCAAATATAATATCAGACAAGAAATGAACAAATCTATTTCACAAGGTATTTCAAATCACAGCTTTATGGGTCCCAAACTGGAGCCGAACCCTCATATTCTGATGATCATTTAAAGTGGCCATTAAAGGTTCGGTTCTCCTTTACCCAATAAAACCATACTACCAGGGGCCAGTAAATCACATATTTACCGGCCCCTTCCTCACTCATCTTAAAGCGGGAGTTCACCCATAAAAAAAATTAACATTAGATTGATGCTAATTTTGTCTAGGGGAATCGGCTAGTTGTTTTAAAATCGAAGCAGTACTTACCGTTTTAGAGAGCGATCTTTTCCGCCGCTTCCGGGTATGGTCTTCGGGACTGGGCGTTCCTATTTGATTGACAGGCTTCTGACAGGCTTCCGACGGTCGCATCCATCGCTTCACGAGTAGCCGAAAGAAGCCGAACGTCGGTGCGGCTCTATACTGCGCCTGCACACCGACGTTCGGCTACTCGTGACGCGATGTATGCGACCGTCGGAAGCCTGTCAATCAAATAGGAACGCCCAGTCCCGCAGCCCATACCCGGAAGCGGCGGAGAAGATCGCTCTCTAAAACGGTACAGCTTCGATTTAAAAAAAAATAGCCGATTCCCCTAGACAAAATGAGCATCAATCTAATGTTAAAATTTTTTATTTCCGGGTGAACCTCCACTTTAAAACATCCCCCTGTGTGTACCCGCAGCAGCAGCCGGTGGGAAAGGAGAGGAGGGAATCCGGGAACCACTGTGGTGGAAACGGGGGCCCAGGGCAGTAGAGAGAATCTGTGCGCACCCTGTGCGCACGCCTATGGTGTCACATCGTTCCTGTTTTGGGTTCTTCTCTAATGCCGCCTAAACACGACCGTTGTTCGGGTTGTAAAAAATGACGTTTTTTTTTCATGTCATTAAAAAACGATTGTGTGTGGGCTCCAGAGCATTTTTCACGATGTAAAAAATGGCCATTAAAAATTTCGAACATGCTCTAATTTTTCACGTCGTTTTTAACGTCGTAAAAAAATGGTCGTGTGTGGGCTTTAACGACGTGAAAAAAACGCGTAGTTTCGTATTTGTTGGCCGACAATTATTTTCCATTTGTATGCAATACAAGTTCCTGGCCAACGCCCTTCGGACAAATGTCCTACGTTTTGTCCACGGAAAATCCGATCGTGTGTACGAGGCTTAACTCTGAAATCATGTTTGTAATTATATTTTTTTTTTTTGGCAGTGTCCCTCCTGGCCTTTAAATGAAGGTAAAAAACAGCTTAGTGCTCTTTTTTTTTTTTGTATTCTTTATTTATACAAAAGTGCCATGAGTCGATTACAACATCAATGTTCCAAAGAAATAAGTACACAATCTCCTATAATATTAATATATTACAACTTAAAGGGGTTGTAAGCCTACGTGTTTGTTTACCTTAACCACTTTAAGACCAAGCCTGTTTTTCAGACTCGGAGGCAGATCCACAAAAGGATTACGCCAGCGTATCTACTGATACGCCGGCGTAATTTTAAATTTCCCGCGTCGTATCTTTGTTTTGAATCCTCAAACCAAGATACGACGGCATTTGGGATCGATCTAAGATGCAATTTAATGGTGGCCGCTAGGTGGCGTTCCCGTCGTAATCCGCTTCGAGTATGCAAATGAGCTATTTACGGCGATCCACGAACGTACGCCGGCCCGTCGCATTTTTTTTTCGTCGTTTGCGTTCGGCTTTTTCCAGCGTATAGTTAAAGCTGCCATACTGAGGCGTACTCAATGTTAAGTATGGCCGTCCTTCCCGCGTACAATTTAGAATTTTTTACATCATTTGCGTAAGTCGTTCGCGAATAGGAATTTGCGTAGAATGACGTCACCGTCGTAAGCATTGGCGGGTTCCGGTTTAATTTCAAGCATGCGCACTGGGATACCCCCAGGGACGGCGCATGCGCAGTTAAAAAAAACGTTGTTTACGTCGGGTCACGACGTATTAACATAAAACACGCCCCCATCACTCCTATTTGAATTCCGCGCCCTTATGCCGCAACATATACACTACGCCGCCGTAACTTACGGCGCGAATTCGTTGAGGATTCGAAACAAAGCCAGGTAAGTTACAGCAGTGTAGCGTATCTTAGATACGCTACGCTCGGCGCAATAATGCGCCATTGTACGAGGATCTACCCCTCTGTGTTTACAAGTTAAAAACAATTTTTTTTGCTAGAAAAATACTTGGAACCCCCAAACATTATAATTTTTTTTTCTAACACCCTAGAGAATAAAATGGCGGTCATTGCAATACTTTTTGTCACACCGTATTTGCGCAGCGGTCTTACAAGCGCACTTTTTTGGGAAAAAATTCACTTTTTTTAATTAAAAAATAAGACAACAGTAAAGTTAGCCAAATTTTTTTTTATATTGTGAAAGATAATGTTACGCCGAGTAAATTGATACCCAACATGTCACGCTTCAAAATTGCGCCCACTCGTGGAATGGCGTCAAACTTTTACCCTTAAAAATCTCCATAGGCGACGTTTAAAAACTTCTACAGGTTGCATGTTTTGAGTTACAGAGGAGGTCTAGGGCTAGAATTATTGCTCTCGCTCTAACGATCGCGGCGATACCTCACATGTGTGGTTTCAACACCGTTTTCATATGCGGGCGCTTCTGCGCATGACCCATGTAAACATCCCTTGTAATAGAAAAAAAGCATGACAGGTCCTTTTTAATGTGAGATCTGGGGATTTAAATGCAATAAAAAAAAAAAAATGTAATTTAAAAAAATGTCCCTTTAACCACTTGAGAGCCGCGCTATAGACAAAAGACGTCCACAGCGCGGCTCTCAACTGCCGGGTGGACGTCCTGCTATTTACATTCCCCGTACGTGCCGCCGAGGGCGTGCAGCGGGGGAAAACTGTGCCCGCCGTGTCACCTGATGCCGATGCGCGTGCCTGGCGGCCGCGATGTCCGCCTGGTACCCGCGATCGGCAGTGACAGAGCAGGGACGTGAAGCTCTGTGTGTAAACACACAGATCCACGTCCTGTCAGGGAGAGAGGAGACCAATGCTGTGTCCCTTGTACATAGGGACACAGATCGGTCACCTCCCCCAGTCAGTCCCCTCCCCCCACAGTAAGAATCACTCCTAGGGAACACATTTAACCTCTTCCTCGCCCCCTAGTGTTAACCCCTTCCCTGCCGGTCACATATATACAGTAATCAGTGCATATTTATAGCACTGATCGCTGTATAAATGTGAATGGTTCCAAAATAGTGTCAAATGTGTCCGCCGCAATATCGCAGGCCTGACAAAAATCGCAGATCGCCGACATTACTAATAAAAAAATTAAAATAAAATAAAAATTCATAAATCTATCCCCTATTTTGTAGGCGCTCTAACTTTTGTGCAAACCAATCAATAGACGCTTATTGCATTTTTTTTTTACCAGAAATATGTAGAAGAATATGTATCGGCCTATACTGAGTAAAAAAATAGGGCCAGATTCACGTAGGGGCGCGGCGGCGTAACGTATCGTAGATACGTTACACCGCCGCAAGTTTTCATCGCAAGTGCCTGATTCACCAAGCACTTGCGATGAAAACCTACGCCGGCGGCCTCCGGCGCAAGGCGGGCCAATTTAAATGGGCGTTTGCCATTTGAATTAGGCGCGCTCCCGCGCCGGACCTACTGCGCATGCTCCGTTTCGTAATTCCCGTCGTGCTTTGCGCGCCGTGACGTCATTTTTCCGAACGGCGACGCGCGTAGCGTAATTCCGTATTCCCGGACGGCTTACGCAAACGACGTTATTTTTTAAATTTCGACGCGGGAACGACGGCCATACTTTATACAGCAATACGATTGCTGCGTAAAGTTAAGGCACTAAAAAAACCGACTAACTTTGCGACGGGAAACTAGACTAGCGGCGACGTAGCGAACGCGAAAATCCGTCGGGAATCGCCGTAACTCCTAATTTGCATACCCGACGCTGGTTTACAACGCAAACTCCCCCCAGCGGCGGCCGCGGTACTGCATCTTAAGATTCAACAGTGTAAAACAATTACACCTGTCGGAACTTCTGGCTATCTATGCGTAACTGATTCTATGAATCAGTCGCATACATAGAAACAGAGATACGACGGCGTATCAGCAGATACGCCGTCGTATCTCTTTGGTGAATCTGACCCATAGTTTAAAAAAAAAAATTTGGGATATTTATTGTAACAAAAAGTAAAAAAATATTGGGGTAGACTCAGGTAGATTTGGGCGGGCGTAGCATATCTCAGATACACTACGCCGCCGTAAGTTAGAGCAGCAGGTCCTGTATTCACAAAGAAGTTGCGCTGTAACTTATGGCGGCGCAGTGTAACTGGGCCGGCGTTAGCCCGCCTAATTCAAAATAGGCTGGTGGACGTATCCCAGTGCGCATGCTCCAAAATTACGTTGGCAAATCATTGTGCTTTCGACGTGAACGTAAATTACGCCCAGCCCCATTGACGGACGATTTACGCAAACGACGAAAAATTTGACGTGGTTCTCGACGTCCATACTTAACATTGGCTGCGCCATCTTTTTGGTGGTTTATCTTTACGCCTGAAAACCCCTTACGTAAACGGCGTATCTTTACTGCGACGGCCGGGCGTACGTTCCTGAGAAGGCGTATCTAGCTGATTTACATATTCTAGGCGTAAATCAGCGTACACGCCCCTAGCGGCCAGCGTAAATATGCAGTTAAGATACGACGGCATAGGAGACTTACGCCGGTCGTACCTTAGCAACATTTAAGCGTATCTCAGTTTGAGCATACGCTTAAAGTAGCGACGGCGAGGATTCGCACTTACGACGGCGTATCTACTGATACGCCCGTCGTAAGTCTTTATGAATCTGGCCCAAAGTGTTTTTTTCAAAATTTTCTGTCTTTTTTAGTTTATAGCGCAAAAAATAAAAACCGCAGAGGTGATCAAATACCACCAAAAGAAAGCTCTATTTGTGGAAAAAAAATGATAAAAATATAATTTGGGTACAGGGTTGTATGACCGCGCAATTGTCATTCGAAATGCGTCAGCGCTGAAAGTTGAAAATTGGTCTGGGCAGGAAGGGGGTTTAAGTGCCCGGTAAGGAAGTGGTTAAGATGTATGGGCGGAAGTGACGTGTTGACTTTTATCTTGTAGAGGACCGCCCGCTGAAGAAGAGAATACCGGGGTTATGGTGGCTAGCTGCTACCATAACAACGGTACTCCTCTTCAAAGTCATCACATAAAACTGTGGCGGGCGGTCCGTAAGTGGTTAATGCATTAAGGTGAAAAAACACCTTGCAGTGTCCGGCCCCCACCCCCGTTTTACTTACCTGAGCTCCGAATTTCCGTTGGGCGCGATCCCACGTCACTCCCTCCACGGGTTCTCGGCTCTTCAGTGGATAGATTGATAGCAGCGCAGCCATTGGCTCCTGCTGCTGTCAATCAAATCCAATGACGTGAGTGCCAGGGGCGGGGCCGAGACATACACACAGCGTCTATGGATGCCGAGTGTATGAAAAAAAAGGGGGTGGGGGTGGAAAGAACGGGGAACAAGGACAAGTCCCAGAGAAGATGGCTTACTTACGTGCATTAACCACTTGCCGCCCGCCAATGACACATTGACGTCGGCAAAGTGGTTGTAGAATCCTGACTGGACGTCATATGACGTCCTCAGGATTCTGAGCCGCTGCGCGCCCCCCGGGGGCGCGCATCGCGGCGTTCGTTGTTGCAGGGTGTCAGTCTGACACCCCGCAACACCGATCAAGGTAAAGAGTCTCTCACGGAGACTCTTTACCACGTGATCAGCCGTGTCCAATCACGGCTGATCACGATGTAAACAGGAAAAGCCGGTAATCGGCTTTTCCTCACTCGCGTCTGTCAGCCGCGAGTAGAGGAGAGCCGATCGGCTGCTCCTGTGACAGGGGGAATTTGTGCTGATCGATAATCAGCATAGCCCCCCCGAGGATGCCCACTGGACCACCAGGGATGCCCACTGGACCACCAGGGATTAAAAAAATAAAAATAAAGGTATGTCACCCTAGACCACCAGGGATGAGGACACAAAAAATGGATGCCAATCAGTGCCGCAATGGATGCCAATCAGTGCCCACAATGGGCATCACTGATTGGCAGGCATTGTTTGGCACTGATTGGCATCCATTAGTAAAACACATACAATAGTGCCCATCTATGCCCATCCGTGCCACCTATCAGTGCCCATCCGTGCCGCCTATCAGTGTCCATCCGTCCCGCCTATCCGTGCCACCTATCTGTGCCCATCTGTGCCACCTATCCGTGCCCATCCGTGCCGCCTATCCAAGCCCATCCATGCCGCCTATCCTTGCCGCCTATCAGTGCCTATCCGTGCTGCCCATCAGTGCCGCATATTAGTGCCCATCAATGCCACCACATCAGTGCCACCTCATTGGTGCCCATCAGTGCCGCCTTATCAGTGCCCGTCAGTGCAGTACCATCAGTGCCCATCAGTGAAGGAGAAAACGTACTTATTTACAATGTTTTATAATAGAAACAAAAAAAACGTTTTTTTTTCAAAATTTTCGGTCATTTTTTATTTTTTTTTGCAGAAAATAAATATCCCAGAGGTGATCAAATACCACCAAAAGAAAGCTCTATTTGTGGGCACAAAATGATAAAAATGTAGTTTGGGTACAGTGTAGCGCGACCGCGCAATTGTCATTCAAAGTGCAACAGCGCTGAAAGCTAAAAATTGGTCTGGTCGGGAAGGTGTATAAGTGCCCGGTATGGAAGTGGTTAATAAAGGGTATGGCGGGAAGGACCTCACTCCTCAGTACAGCTCCCCAGTAATCTCTTCCCCTCTTCCGAAAATACAAATGAGTCCCAAGAAGACCACGTTTTAGTATATTGTTCCCTTCTATCTTGAGCAGTAAGCACCAGGGCTTTTTTTTTTCTCAAACAATAGTTGCTGGAACTTAACCACGAACCCACTAAACTCCTCCCCCCCACACACACCCTCCAAATCACATCAAATAGTGGGTGTGGTCAGTCAAATTTCACAAACAGTAGGAGGGTCTTAACCACTTGCCATCCCTGCAATTGTAAATTGACGGCCACAAGGTGGCTCTACAATGGCGGGAGGACGTCATACGACGTCCTCGGGCCTCCCGAGCCACTGGGGGGCGCGCGGCCGGTGCTCGGGTGCCGATGCGCGTGCCTGGCGGCCACGATGTCCGCCAGGTACCCGCGATCGGCAGTTACAGAGCCACGCACAGTAAACACAGAGATCCACGTCCTGTCATGGAGAGGAGACCAATGGTGTGTCCCTTGTACGATCGGTCACCTCCCCCAGTCAGTCCCCTCCCCCCCACAGTAAGAATCACCTAGCAGGGCACACATTTAACCCCTTGATCACCCCCTAGTGGTTAACCCCTTCCCTGCCAGTCACATTTATACAGTAATCACCAGGGCCGATCCTAGGGTCACAGGCGCCTGGTGCAGAAATATTTCTGGCACCCCCGCATGGGTGTGGTCATTTTACTAACTCCTCCCCTTTACAAATGTTTCTATGGCAATGACTCAACCACAGAGATGCTCCCCCACAAAGTCTTCATTACCCTGGGATCCTTACATGATCTCTTAACAATAAACAAAATACAGGAAGAGAGGCAGAGTACTTTATTGGGACCTGGAGGGGGGCCTCTCTGATGGACACAGAGAGGGCTAATGTTAGAAAGACCCCCAGACATACTACAGACATGATACAGGAGATGGTCAGAGACTGCAGACATGATACAGGAGATGGTCAGAGACCACAGACATAGTACAGGAGACGGTCAGAGACTGCAGATGTGGTACAGGAGACAGTCAGAGACTGCAGACGTGGTACAGGAGACGGTCAGAGACTGCAGACGTGGTACAGGAGACGGTCAGAGACTGCAGACATGGTACAGGAGACAGTCAGAGACTGCAGACATAGTACAGGAGACGGTCAGAGACTGCAGACGTGGTACAGGAGACGGTCAGAGACTGCAGACGTGGTACAGGAGACAGTCAGAGACTGCAGACATAGTACAGGAGACGGTCAGAGACTGCAGACATGATACAGGAGACGGTCAGAGACTGCAGACATAGTACAGGAGATGGTCAGAGACTGCAGACGTGGTACAGGAGACGGTCAGAGACTGCAGACGTAGTACAGGAGGCGGTCAGAGACTGCAGACGTAGTACAGGAGACGGTCAGAGACTGCAGACATAGTACAGGAGATGGTCAGAGACTGCAGACGTGGTACAGGAGACGGTCAGAGACTGCAGACGTGGTACAGAAGACGGTCAGGGACTGGGCAGGGTGCACAGGGTGCTTTTCACCCATGCGCCTGCAGAGGTGGGGGTGCCGAAGTGGCAGAGTTCTCCCCTCCCTCCTTCTCTCCTTGTTTGTGTCCATCCAGAACTGAGCATAGGTGTGTGTCCGTCCAGAACTGATGTGTCTCTGACCATCTCCTGTACTATGTCTGCAGTCTCTGACCATCTCCTGCAGACATAGTACAGGAGACGGTCAGAGACTGCAGACATGGTACAGGAGACGGTCAGAGACTGCAGACATAGTACAGGAGATGGTCAGAGACTGCAGACGTGGTACAGGAGACAGTCAGAGACTGCAGACGTGGTACAGGAGACGGTCAGAGACTGCAGACGTAGTACAGGAGATGGTCAGAGACTGCAGACATAGTACAGGAGATGGTCAGAGACACATCAGTTCTGGACGGACACAAACAAAGAGAGAAGGAGGGAACTCTGCCACTTCGGCGCCCCCACCTCTGCAGGCGCCTGGGTGCAAAGCACCCTGTGCACCCTGCCTAGGATCGGCCCTGGTAATCAGTGCATGTTTATAGCACTGTTCGCTGGGTAAATGTGAATGGTCCCAAAATAGTGTCAAAAGTGTCTGATGTGTCCGCCGCAATATCGCAGTCCTGACAAAAATTGCAGATAACCACCATTACTAGTAAAAAAAAATCATAATTCTATCTCCTATTTTGTAGTCGCTATAACTTTTGAGCAAACCAAATCGATAAACGCTTATTCCGATTTTTTTTTTTACCAAAAATATGTAGAAGAATACGTATCGGCCTAAACTGAGGAAAGAAATAGTTTTGATTTGCAAGCAAACTTTTTTTTTAAATTCTGACTCAGTTTGCGAGTGTTGACTCGCAAGACGAGCAGAATTCAAGCTAAATAGGCCTGCAGTACCTCATTTGGCCTGAGGTACGGGGGCGCAGGAGCCGAGAAAAGCCAATCATTGGCCTGCAGTACCTAATTTGGCCTGAGGTACGGGGGCGCAGAAGCCAAGCAGAGCCGAAAATAGGCCTGCAGTACCTCATTTGGCCTGAGGTACGAGGGAGCAGGAGCTGAAAAAAAGCCGAACATTGGCCTGCAGTACCTCATTTGCCGAAGTGTCCTCGGGCCTTTTCGGGACGTTTTCGGTGCTCTCTGGCGCCCCCCACATCTGGCCTCATTTGGTATTGCATCCCATTGAAGTCAATGTGGAACAAATTATGTTCGTTTCCATTGACTTCAATGGGAAAACTCGCTTTGATATGCGAGTGCTTTGGATTACAAGCCTTGTCCTGTAACGGATTATACTCGTAATCTGAGGTTCCACTGTAGTTGGACTTGGACTGCGAATCATAAGCTTTTTTTAATATCATGGTATCTCCGTGGTACCTGGGGTGCAAAATAGTCTAGCACCCACCCTGCTTGTGAGCGTGTCACTGACACCCCCCAGAGTGGGCTCACACTATTTATTCATAGTGGGCTGGATTCAGATACATTAGCGTATCTGTCCGCCCGGCGTAACGTATCTAAGATACATTACGCCGCTCTAACTTTTGGCGCGAGTTCTTTATTCAGAAAGAACTTGCGCCCTTAGTTACGGCGGCGTAGCGTATGTGTTGGGGCGTAAGGCCGCATAATTCAAATGGGGATGTAGGGGGCGTGTTTTATTTGAATTTGTGTTGACCCCGCGTTTTTTACGTTTTGTTTGAACAGCGCATGCGCCGTCCGTAAAATATCCCAGTGTGCATTGCTGTAAAATGATGTCGCAAGGACGTCATTGGTTTTCGACGTGAACGTAAATTACGTCCAAACGACGTAAAATTTCAAAACTCTGCGTGGGAACGAAGGCCATACTTAACATTAGCTACCCCTCATATAGCAGGGGTAACTATACGCTGGAAAAAGCAGAACGCAAACGACGTAAAAAAAAAGCGGCCGTTCGTTTCTGAATCGACGTAAATCCTCATTTGCATATTCCTTGCATAAAAATACGGAAGCGCCACCTAGCAGCCAGCCTGGAATGGCAGCCTAAGATCCGACGGTGTAAGTCACTTACACCTGTCGGATCTTAGGGATATCTATGCGGAACCTGATTCTATGAATCAGGCGCATAGATACGACCGGCCGAACTCAGAGATACGACGGTGTATCAGGAGATACGCCGTCGTATCTCTATCTGAATCTGGCCCAATAAGTATATATACAGTATTTCACAAAAGTAAGTACACCCCTCACATTTTTGTAAATATTTTATTCTATCTTTTCATGTGACAACACTGAAGAAATGACACTTTGCTACAATGTTGTGTAGTGAGTGTACAGCTTGTATAACAGTGTAAATTTACTGTCCCCTCAAAATAACTCAACACACAGCCATTAATGTCTAAACCGCTGGCAACAAAAGTGAGTACACCCCTAAGTGAAAATTTCCAAATTGGGCCCAAAGTGTCAATATTTTGTGTGACCACCATTATTTCCCAGCACTGCCTTAACCTTCTTGGGCATGGAGTTCACCAGAGCTTCACAGGTTGTCACTGGAGTCCTCTTCCACTCCTCCATGACGACATCACTTTGCTGGTGGATGTTAGAGATCTTGCGCTCCTCCACCTTCCGTTTGGGAATGTCCCACAGATGATCAATAGGGTTTAGGTCTGGAGACATGCTTGGCCAGTCCATCACCTTTACCCCCAGCTTCTTTAGCAAGGCAGTGGTCATCTTGGAGGTGTGTTTGGGGTCGTTATGTTGGAATATTGCCCTGCGGTCCAGTCTCTAAAGGGAGGGGATCATGCTCTGCTTCAGTATGTCACATTACTGTTGGCATTCATGGTCCCCTCAATGATCTGTAGCTTCCCAGTGCCGCCAGCAATATGCATGCAGCCCCAGACCATGACACTCCCACCACCATGCTTGACTGTAGGCAAGACACACTTGTCTTTGTGCTCCTCACCTGGTTGCCGCCACACACGCCTGACACCATCTGAGCCAAATAGGTTTATCTTGGTCTCATCAGACCACAGAACACGGTTCCAGTAATCCATGTCCTTAGTCTGCTTGTCTTCAGCAAACAGTTTGCAGGCTTTATTGTGCATCATCTTTAGAAGAGGCTTCCTTCTGGGACAACAACCATGCAGACCAATTTGATGCAGTGTGCGGCATATGGTCTGAGCACTGACAGGCTGACCCCCCACCCCTTCAATCTCTGCAGCAATGCTGGCAGCACTCATATGTCTATTTCCCAAAGACAACCTCTGGATATGACGCTGAGCATGTGACCTCAACTTCTTTGGTGGACCATGGTGAGGCCTGTTCAGAGTGGAACCCGTCCTGATATACCGCTGTATGGTCTTGGCCACCGTGCTGCAGCTCAGTTTCAGGGTCTTGTCAATCTTCTTATAGCCTAGGCCATCTTTATGTAGAGCAACAATTCTTTTTTTTTCAGATCCTCAGAGAGTTCTTTGCCATGAGGTGGTGCCATGTTGAACTTGCAGTGACCAGTATGAGAGAGTGAGAACGATAACACCAAATTTAACACACCTGCTCCCCATTCACAGCTGAGACCTTGTAACACTAACGAGTCACATGACACCAGGGAGGGAAAATGGCTAATTGGGCCCAATTTGGACATTTTCACTTAGGGGTGTACTCACTTTTGTTGCCAGCAGTTTAGACATTAATGGCTGTGTGTTGAGTTATTTTGAGGGGACAGCAAATGTACACTGTTATACAAGCTGTACACTCACTACACAACATTGTAGGAAAGTGTCATTTCTTCAGTGTTGTCACATGAAATGATAGAAGAAAATATTTCCAAAAATGTGAGGGGTGTACTCACTTTTGTGAGATAGTGTGTGTGTGTATATATATATATATAAATACATAAAACAGAAACAAAAGACAAAGGGACCAAGAAGTCCATCTGCCTGTTTTTTTTGTTTGTTTGTAATACATGTTTACTGTTGACTTGGCTCCCTACCTTTCAGTAAAATTATACTTTTTAAGATTAGTTTTGTACTTTCCTTCAGTTAGTTTTAGGTCATGTCCCACTGACTATATGTATAATGAGGCCCTCTAGTGGCTCTTCTGTGACACTACATGTGAATATACCGTTCAGCTAAAACTGATTCCATACTTACCCCCAATTTCCTCTTCCTGATGCCTAACCATGGTAACATACATTTAGTCAGAGGGTGGGGCTATTTCCACCACGAAACCGGACCATTATGCAGGTTAAGGACCTGGCCACTTTTTGCGATTCGGCACTGCGTCGCTTTAGCTTTAACTTTAAGCTTTGACAATTGCGCGGTCGTTCGACGTGCGACGTGGCTCCCAAACAAAATCGGCGTCCTTTTTTTCCCACTAATAGAGCTTTATTTTGGTGGTATTTGATCACCTCTGCGGTTTTTATTTTTTGCGCTATAAACAAAAATAGAGCCACAATTTTGAAAAAAACCCCAATATTTTTTACTTTTTGTTATAATAAATATCCCCCAAAAAAATCTATTTTTCCCTCAGTTTAGGCCGATACGTATTCTTCTACATATTTTTGGTACAAAAAAAAAATCGCAATAAGCGTTTATTAATTGGTTTGCGCAAAATTTATAGCGTCCACAAAATAGGGGATAGACATCTAGCCCTCGCTACCCACGCCAGGAGGACAACGAACAACGCTGCTTCCGGTGCAAACAGTTGGGTCACTTCAAGCAGAATTGCCCCATGAATGACAACACCAGGTCAAATTGGTCTCAACCTGGGTACCGCCCACCGGCAGCAGCCCATTGTGTAGACTCGGCTTGGGATCCCCAGGAGCTGGGTCAGGAAGAACCATTGGGCACCCCTTACGAAGCCCTCATGGTACAATCTGTTATTACGGACAACAGGGAACACCATTGTCAGCTGGTCATGGGCGACAGCCATGAGCCGGAGGGGCCTTGGAGGGAGCTGGGCAGAAAGAGGCACCGCCAGCTACCCTCCAAGAAGAAGAGGTCCTGGAAGTCATATAACCAGCGGACCTCGGAGGAGAAGAAGCGACTGGAGGAGATGGAATCGCAGCGGGCGCCCCAGATGCGGGCCGAGATGTTCGCCAAGGGCCCACCGGTGGCCCCTTACACCACCACCCAGTTCCTGATGATGAAGGACCACGTGGAGAGCCTGCAGGACATGAGCAAGCAGGATCTGATCCGTGAGTACATAGAGCTGGAAGAGTGCATAAGCCGCATGGAGGAGGAGAACAACCACCTGAGGTCACAGCGGGCTGACCCCCCCAGGCTCCATGAACTGGAGATGGAGCTGGAGAAGCTCAAAGAGGAGAACCGGCGGCTGCGGAGGGAGCAGGGGGTGGCTGACCTTATGGGGCTCTGAGTCCCCCCCCCCCCCGGACTCTGAGCACCAGTGCTACAGCATTTCAACAAATATAACTTTTTCTTTTTATGAATCTCCTGTGACTGTCACTTCAGAGCCATAACCTGCCCCTCCCATAGCGGGACACCTAGATGGCGGCGCACAGACCCATTCGCCGTCCTCACACTGACTTCTGGTGACTTTGCAGATCGCACAAAGACTTGGGGACTGACCGGCGTGTGATCTGACGACCCGGTGGCATACCTGAGTCTGAAGCAGTTGCCAAGGGAGGTCAGTCATGCCAAACGGAGTTAACCTCGGACTAAAAGCTCTGAACCCGTCAACCCTACTGGACCAGGGAAGGTCCAACCGGGTTTTCCGGAGCAGGGAGAAAAAGGGGGGCCATTGTGATACATTTGCCTATATGTCTCAGTTTAATTCTCCCTGCTTGCCATTGTGATTACCATCCGGTTATTGAAGTGCTAATGTCCCCTCACTATTTCTAAAGGTTAATTGATCTATTGTGTTGTGTGAAGGAGATCTGTGTTTATGTGGCTTGTGTTAATTATTCTGATTGCTTCATTGTGGTAATTATCTCTCTATATGCGGGGTCGAGTTGTCTAGTTAATGTATTTAGTACAACTAGTACTCAACTCCACTGATGTCATTATCTAAAGAAAATGTGTTTTCAGACTCGGCTCCGTCGTGTCTGCCTACTCATCTGTATGGAAGCCCCAGTGTGAGGGGGGCGGAGATTTGTCATTGTAACAGTTTTGGAAATGACATATAAGCTGTGTGTTATAACATTAAACTCAGTCTTGGTTCCAGCATCCAGTCTTGACTCATGTGTGGGGGATCCTGTGATGGTCTTGTATGGAGAGGAGGGAATGCTTGACGGGGATATCATACCGATACCGTCACACTTACCTCTCCCCGTTCTTCCTCTCTGTGACCGGATCGCAGGACACCGGCGGCAATCGGGTCCGCTGTTCATGTGGGGACGGTTACGGGGGAGAGGACCGGGTCGCGAGCGCGCCACTGGTGACGCGCTCGTGACCCACGGCTGGGATCTTAAAGGGGACGTACATGTACGCCCTTGTGCCCAGCCGTGCCATTCTGCTGACGTATATCGTCGTGCGGCAGGTCCTCCAGCGGTTAAAGTAAAACTAAAGAATTTTATTTTATTTTGCATAGGGTGGAGAGGGATTAAAACCCCCTGTCAGGTTATTATTGCTGTCTGCGCCCCTATTAGACAGATTTGCCCTGTTAACTGTTTTCACAGAGAGTGAAAAAAAATCCCAAATTTTGGGTTGTCACCAGATTAGGAATAGAGGGAAAATCTTCCATTGGGGAGACTTTGGAGGGATTTAATCTCACTTCCTGTTTTGGCCATGGGACAGGAAGTAAGGGAAAATCTTCCCAACGGGACAAAAAAACCTGACTGGGTTTATAACCCCCCCCTTTCTTTACTCTATCCAGAGTGAACAAAATTCACTGTATAAATCTTTTTGTGAAAAAAAAAAAGTCTGTATAAATGATTGTAAAAATATAGAAAATAGTATATTTTTTTTATATCAATTCTTTATTTAAATGCATTTATTACATACAAAAATAAGGAAAAGTATCAACAACATTGCAGTCAGGGTGGCAGTTACCATCGTCATTACAAGTCATTAGAAGTATAAACAGAGATAGAAATTATGGGCCAGATCCACAGACAGAGTACGCCGGAGTATCTACTGATACGCCGGCGTACTTTCAAATTTCCCGCGTCGTATCTTTAGTTTGAATCCTCAAACCAAGATACGACGGCATCTGGGTTAGATCCGACAGGTGTACGTCGTTTTCCACGTTGGGTATGCAAATTAGCTATTTCCAACGATCCATGAACGTACGCGTGGCCGTCGCATTCTCTTACGTCGTCTCTAGTCGGCTTTTTCCGGCGTATAGTTAAAGCTGCTATTTTGCGCCGTATAGATAGACTTGCCATGTTAAGTATGGCCGTCGTTCCCGCGTCGAAATTTGAATTTTTTTTTTTGCGTAAGTCGTCCGTGAATCGGGATGGACGTAATTCACGTCTAAGTTAAAAAAAATGACGTCGTTGCGACGTCATTTAGCGCAATGCACGGCGAGAAATTTAGAAACGGAGCATGCGCAGTTCATTCGGCGCGGGGACGCGCTTCATTTAAATGAAACACGCCCCCTAATCGCCGATTTGAATTCCGCCGCCAGAAATACACTACGTCGCCGTAACTTACGGCGCGAAATCTTTGAGGATTCGAAAGAACACCAGGTAAGGTACGGCGGCGTACCGTATCTCTGATACGCTGCGCCGATCTATTTCTATGTGGATCTAGCCCTAAAATCTCACAAAAGCTCCACCTGAAGGTAAAAAAAGCATTAACTCCTTGATCAACAAAGTATGTTTACAAACGTCCTGGTAGTCGAGGGGTTAAAGCGAGCTCATGGCTGAGATTTCTATTGCTTCCTACAGCCAACTCTAAGCTATTATGTAAAATTGATCTGGAGGGCTGTATAGTCGCCCAATCACTTAAAACATTAAATAATATTATATTAATAAATAATGATGCATTAAAACTATAGGAATATATTTGGGAATAGATTGACGGGGTGCTTTTTATTATTATTATTATTATTATTATTATTATTATTTATTTACTTGATTCTATTTTAATTTTATAATGACATTTTTTATTTTTTTATTTTTTTTATTATATATTTTTTTTTCTATGTACTGTAAGTACATAGAAAACAATTAATATAATAAAAAAAAATAAAAAATGTCATTATAAAATTAAAATAGAATCAAGTAAATAAATAATAATAATAATAATAATAAAAAAAAGCACCCCGTCAATCTATTCCTCTGTTTATTAATTTATTTTATAAAATATATTCCTATAGTTTTAATGCATCAGTATTTATTAATATAATATTATTTAATGTTTTTTTATTTTTTATTAAACAATATAAAATCAATAAACAGCTTCAGGGCACCAAGCAAGAGGGGACTGGGGAACATGCATTTTCGTGATCTCCTCTACGATTTATGAACCAAGAAGTGACAATGAATAATAAGTCACTTCCAGATTCAAAGCTGTCATCACCGAGCAACTGTGGCCAGGGTAGCAGATAACGAAGCACAATCTGTGCTTGATTAGCTGCAGTTGAGGGAAGACATCTAATCGATCCCTGGTTTCTCCTGTAACTTGTCCATTGCTATGTGGGGGAGACTTGTTGGCTCCCTTGTGTAATAGCAATAAATTACATTTATAAAGATGTCATTAAAATAGAATTAAGTAAATAGAAAAAAATATACATTATTTTTTTAAAAGCACCCTGTTACCCCGTGCACAATCTATTCCTCTGTTTGTTAATGTATTTTATAAAATATATTCCTTTATAGTTTTAATGCATCATTATTTATTACTATAGTATTATTTTATATATATATATATATATATATATATATATATATATATAAGAAAAATATGAAATCAATTAATGTATCATTATTAATGCATTGTTTATTAATGTAAGGCCCCTTTCACATTGAGGCGTTTTTCATGCGGTACAGCGCTAAAAATAGCGCTGCTATACCGCATGAAAAAACCTGCCCTGTAGTGTTTCACACTTTCACACTGAAGCGGTGCGCTAGCAGGAGCGCTCCAAAAGTCCTGCTAGCCGAATCTTTACCGCGGTATAGGAGCGGTGTGTTCACCGCTCCTATACCGCGCCTTCCCATTGAAATCAATGGGAAAGCGCAGTAATAGCGCGGTAATACCGCCCTCACCGCTAGCGCCCGAATATCTCGGTAAATACGGCGGTATAGCCACGCTACAAATAGCGCGGCTATACCGTCACCGCGGCTCCACGCCTCAATGTGAAAGAGGTCTAATTGTATTTATACATATATCATAGGTGTGCACACCAAAGCTCAAGCACACATGTATGTGTATGTGTATATATATATATATATATATATACACACAAACAGACACATACACACACTCTAAATAAATGTTAAAATGTTGTAGTTGCAGTGAACGGCGTGAGTAGAGCAGTGGACGTGAAAGTCGGGTAGTGGTAGTTGTTTTATTTATTTTATTTTATTTTTGTATCTTTTTTCTTTATATTTTTTTTATTATTTTTTTACATTTTTTGGGGGGTGAAATATCAGCAGGGTGAATCTGCACTGCACAGCGTGATTAGGGTTTGCCCAGGCACACCCTATGATATATATATATATATATATATATATATATATATATATATATATATATATATATATATATATATACACACACACACACACACATAATAAATATTAAATTAATTCATGTATTATTTATTTTTAATGCATTATTATTTATTTAATATGGTATAAAAAAAATTATCGTATACTATTTCATTTATTAAATTATGAAGTTATTTATTAGTTACTTTAATAATGTATACCCTTTTTTTAACTATTTACAAACTGATATTGATGTTTATTAAATATTAAATTAATGAATGTATGGATTTGAATGCATTATTATTTATTCAATCTTTTTATATATTTTTTATTGTATTACTTAATTTATTAAATTATAACGTTATTTTCTACATTACTTTATTAATGTGTATGTATTTTTAAAATGATTTACTAATTTATATTGATCTTTAAAATATATCTAAACATCAATATATTAAATTAATTTATGTATTATTTTTAATACATTATTATTTAATTAATATTTTATATTTTTTTTTGTATGACTTAATTTATTAAATTATAAAGTTATTTAGTATTGATTCATTGATGTAGATCTATTTTTTAAATATATTTTATATTGTATGACTTCATTTAATAAATTATAAAGTTATTTTCTAATTACTTTATTAATGTGTATCTATTTTTTTAACTATTTACTAATTTATATTGATGGTTAATATATATATATATATATATATATATATATATATATATATATATATATATATATATATATATATATATATATATAAAACATTACAAATATTAAATTATTTTATTATTTTTAATGCATTATTATTTAATCAATATTTTATATATTTTTTATTGTATGACTTCATTTATTAAATTATAAAGTTATTTTCTAATTACTTTATTAATGTGTATCTATTTTTTAAGCGATTTACTAATTTATATTGATGTTTAATATATATCTAAACATTAAAAATATTACATTAATGAATGTTTTATTTTTAATGCATTATTATTTAATCAATATTTTATATATTTTTTATTGTATGACTTCATTTATTAAACTATAAAGTTATTTTTTATTACTTTATTGATGTAGATCTATTTTTTTAAAATATATTTTATATATTTTTTATTGTATGACTTAATTTATTAAATTATAAAGTTATTTAGTATTGCTTCATTGATGTAGATGTATTTTTTTTAATATATTTTATATTGTATGACTTAATTTATTAAATTATAAAGTTATTTTCTAATTACTTTATTAATGTGTATCTATTTTTTAAACTATTTACTAATTTATATTGATGTTTAATATTTATACACATTACAAATATTAAATTATTTTATTATTTTTAATGCATTATTATTTAATCAATATTTTATATTTTTTTATTATATGACTTCATTTATTAAATTATAAAGTTATTTTCTAATTACTTTATTAATGTGTATCTATTTTTTAAACGATTTACTAATTTATATTGATGTTTAATATATACCTAAACATTAAAAATATTAAATTAATGAATGTTTTATTTTTAATGCATTATTATTTAGTCAATATTTTATATAGTATGACTTCATTTATTAAACTATAAAGTTATTTAGTATTACTTTATTGATGTAGATCTATTTTTTTAAATATATTTTTTATTGTATGACTTCATTTATTAAATTATAAAGTGATTTAGTATTACTTCATTGATGTAGATCTATCTTTTAAATACATTTTATATATTTTGTATTGTATGACTTAATTTAGTTATTTATTATCACTTTAATAATGTATATCTATTTTTAAACGATTTACTCATTTATATCGATATTTAATTTATAATTATTAACTATTTATCAATTGAAAAAAAAGTTGAATATTTTATTGTTTGTCGTGGGACTACAATTCCTTTGCCATCCCGAACCCTCTGCAACCCTGAGCCTTGTATTCTACGGGAGTGTGCCCTTCACAAACATGGCGGCTGCCACACTTCCTGCCCATACCAGCTGACTCGTTCTAGCTCCTGACGTGCCGCTCTGTCCGTTCGGTCCTCCAGCTCTCTATAGTTTATAGCGGGACTGGAGCAGCAGCGAGTGCCTTGGGGGGAGAGGCAGGTGTAGCGCTCCCCTTATATAGATACACCATAGGTAGCGGCGCCCTCCTGTGTCCACTGCGTTCCCGCGTCGAAATTTGAATTTTTTTTTTTGCGTAAGTCGTCCGTGAATCGGGATGGACGTAATTCACGTCTAAGTTAAAAAAAATGACGTCGTTGCGACGTCATTTAGCGCAATGCACGGCGAGAAATTTAGAAACGGAGCATGCGCAGTTCATTCGGCGCGGGGACGCGCTTCATTTAAATGAAACACGCCCCCTAATCGCCGATTTGAAATCCGCCGCCAGAAATACACTACGCCGCCGTAACTTACGGCGCGAGGATTCGAAAGAACGCCAGGTAAGGTACGGCGGCTTAGTGTATCTCTGATACGCTGCGCCGATCTATTTCTATGTTGATCTGGCCCTAAAATCTCACAAAAGCTCCACCTGAAGGTAAAAAAAGCATTAACTCCTTGATCAACAAAGTATGTTTACAAACGTCCTGGTAGTCGAGGGGTTAAAGCGAGCTCATGGCTGAGATTTCTATTGCTTCCTACAGCCAACTCTAAGCTATTATGTAAAATTGATCTGGAGGGCTGTATAGTCGCCCAATCACTTAAAAACATTAAATAATATTATATTAATAAATAATGATGCATTAAAACTATAGGAATATATTTTATAAAATAAATTAATAAACAGAGGAATAGATTGACGGGGTGCTTTTTTTTTATTATTATTATTATTATTATTATTATTATTATTTACTTGATTCTATTTTAATTTTATAATGACATTTTTTTTTATTATTATTATATATTTTTTTCTATGTACTGTAAGTACATAGAAAAAAAATTAATATAATAAAAAAAATTAAAAAATGTCATTATAAAATTAAAATAGAATCAAGTAAATAGAAGAAAACATAAATTATTTTGTTAAAAGCACCCTGTCACCACGTGCACAATCTATTCCTCTGTTTGTTAATGTATTTTATAAAATATATTCCTTTATAGTTTTAATGCATCATAATTTATTACTATAGTATTATTTTTATATATATATATGAAATCAATTAATGTATCATTATTTTTTGTTTACAAACGGTTTATTGGAATATAAGTCTCAATACAGTTAAAGTTCACATTGGCAAGGAGTACAAAAATACATACATATGTAGTGAACATCAGTGAAGGATATGCATAGCATTTATTCGAGAGGCAGAGGAATAGGTTATGGTTTGTATAAAAGGCTGCACGGCAGCATAGTACAGTGATGTAAGTACTATATGAATCAGTTTAATGGCAAGGAGAGGAGGGAAATATAAAAAAAAAAAAGGGGGGGGGGATAGCAGACTCATAAAATGATTCATTGGATCAACAGAGATAGGTCCCACGGCCTCCACTTCTGATCGTATATGCTCATAGTATCATATAAGGTGTGATGTATGCGTTCTGCTAGTTTGATGGACAACATACGATCCATAATTTGGGCCCATGGCACCGTGGCTGAACGCCAGTTGAGAGCTATTGCCCAGTGTATTGATGTGAGCAAGGTATGTATTAGCCTGGTATGGGCTATAGGGATGTCGGGAATAGGATAAAAAAGGAGACACATTTTTGGTGTGAGTTCTATTCTTCTACCTGTTATCTGTTCTATTTTGATACTGACCTGTTGCCATGTATTTTTGAGGTGTGTACATTCCCAGAAGGTGTGGATAAGGGAACCTTGTACTGGGCAACCTCTAAAACAAAGGGGAGAAGTTGCAGGATAGAATGAATTAATTCTGTCAGGGGTAAGGTACCATCTATATTGGAGTTTAATGGCAGATTCCCTAATAGAGGCTGTCTTGGTGCATTTCCGTAGGTTGTTAGTCATGCTGTCCCATTGTTCAGTGGAGAAGGATTCATCTAGATCTGATTCCCATTGCTGCATTTGGTGTGTTTTGTCTGGTAAATTGTGTTCGTTTAGGGTTCTATAGATTCTAGATATCAAGCCCCTATCTCGGGGTGAAGTAAGACAAATTTGTTCAAAAATCGTGAAGGGGTTTTGGAGGGAGAGAGAGAAGTTTTTTTGATAGAATAGTTTGATATTATTATAGTCTGAGAATTCCATATCTTTAAGTTTATATTCTGTTTGCAAATCTAAGAATGTGCGAAAAGTATTATTTTTAGTGAAAGCTTTTAGGTTAGATAGATTGAGGAGTTTCCAAATAGAATATTGGTTGGAGTGTAGGTCGGGGGGGGTAAATAAAGGGTCCCCTATGAAGGAAGCTAGGGGAGGGATCTCTGAGGAGATGTTAAACTTATGTTTATGTCTGTGCCATAATAGTAGGTCCTGGTGTACTACTTTATTAAGTTGACCCATTCTTTGAGTTTTAATAGATTTAGACCATAGGAGGCCTTGGAGGTGGAACGGTAGGACAGATTGTTCCTCAAATTCTAGCCAGGGGATATGATTGGAAGGTGCATACCATTGTGCCAGTTGTGTATATCTGGCAGAAAGGTAGTATAGCCATAAGTTTGGCATACTCAACCCTCCCCTCGATTGAGGTCTATACATCAGTGCATATCCAAATCTAGATTTTTTATTTTGCCATATAAATTTGTTTATATCTCTTTGTATAGAATCTAGGGCACTCTTAGGGACCAGGATAGGAAGTGCTCTAAAGAAGAAAAGTAGTTTTGGAAGTATAACCATCTTGGTGGCAATTATCCTACCCATAAAGGACGTATGGAATGCTGCCCATGATTTGAGTAGATCTCTGATGTTTTGAAGTAATCTAGGGTAGTTTTTTTGGTATAGGGACTTGTAGGATGGGGTGATAAGGATGCCTAAATATCGGAAGGAATCTGAAGTCCATTGAAAGGAAAATTTCTCCTTTAGTCTGGCAGTCAGATCAGGGGGGCAGTTAACTGGTAGGGCGGAACATTTAGATAAATTTATGCCTAACCCTGAGAGGTCATGAAACGTATCTAAAGTCTTGATTAGGTTCGGTAGTGAAAGTAAAGGGTCAGAGAGAAACAGGAGGACGTCGTCTGCGTAGAGACTTAGTTTAAAATCTTTCAAACCTTTTGTGTAACCTTTGATGTTGGTATTACTGCGGATGGCGCAAGCAAGGGGCTCAATAGCAAGAGCGAACAAAAGAGGGGATAAGGGGCAGCCCTGTCTTGTGCCCCTGCTTAATGGGAAAAATTCAGAGTTATGGCCGGGGAGCTTAATACGAGTATGTGGATCGTGGTATTATGCATTGTTTATTAATGTAATTGTATTTATACATATATCATAGGTGTGTGCAGCCTCTTACATTAGGTTGTGCACCCCAAAGCTCAAACACACATGTATGTGTGTGTATGTATATATATATATATATATATATATATATATATATATATACACAAACAGACACATACACACACTCTAAATAAATGTTAAAATGTTGTAGTTGCAGTGCACGGTGTCAGTAGAGCAGTGGACGTGAAAGTAGGGTAGTGGTAGTTTTATTTATTTCATTTTATTTTTGTATCTTTTTTCTTTATATTTTTTTATTATTTTTTTTTATTATTTTTATAATTTTTTTAAAAAAATTTGGGGGTGAAATGTCAGCAGGGTGAATCTGCACTGCACAGTGTGATTAGGGTTTGCCCAGGCACACCTGGCCCCTCTGCGCGCCTATGATATATATATATAGACACACGCATAAAAAATATTAAATTAATGAATGTATTATTTATTTTTAATGCATTATTATTTATTCAATATGTTAAAAAAAAATATCGTATACTATTTAATTTATTAAATTACAAAGTTATTTATTAGTTACTTTAATCATGTATATATTTTTTTAACTATTTACAAACTGATATTGATGTTTATTAAATATTAAATTAATGAATGTATGGATTTGAATGCATTATTATTTATTCAATCTTTTTATATATTTTTTATTGTATTACTTAATTTATTAAATTATAACATTATTTTCTAAATTACTTTGTTAATGTGTATGTATTTTTTAAATGATTTACTAATTTATATTGATGTTTAACATATATCTAAACATTAAAAATATTAAATTAATTAATGTATTATTTTTAATGCATTATTATTTAATTAATATTTTATATATATATATATATATATATATATATATATATATATATATATATATATATATATATATATATATATATATATATTTGTATGACTTAATTTATTAAATTATAAAGTTATTTAGTATTGCTTCATTGATGTAGATCTATTTTTTAAATATATTTTATATTGTATGACTTCATTTATTAAATTATAAAGTTATTTATTATTACTTTATTGATGTAGATCTATTTTTTTAAATATATTTTATATATTTTTTATTGTATGACTTCATTTATTAAATTATAACGTTATTTATTATTACTTTATTGATGTAGATCTATTTTTTTAAATATATTTTAGATTGTATGACTTAATTTATTAAATTATAAAGTTATTTTCTAATTACTTTATTAATGTGTATCTATTTTTTAAATTATTTACTAATTTATATTGATGTTTAATATATATCTAAAAATTCAAAATATTTAATTAATGAATGTTTTATTTTTAATGCATTATTATTTAGTCAATATTTTATATAGTATGACTTCATTTATTAAACTATAAAGTTATTTATTATTACTTTATTGATGATGATCTATTTTTTTTAAATATATTTTATATATTTTTTATTGTATGACTTTATTTATTAAACTATAAAATCATTTAGTATTACTTTATTGATGTAGATCTATTTTTTTAAATATATTTTTTTATTGTATGACTTCATTTATTAAATTAAAAAATTATTTAGTATTACTTCATTGATGTAGATCTATTTTTTAAATACATTGTATATATTTTGTATTGTATGACTTAATTTAGTTATTTATTATCACCTTAATAATGTATATCTATTTTTAAAATATTTACTCATTTATATCGATATTTAATTTATAATTAACTATTTATCAATTGAAAAAAAGTTGAATATTTTATTGTTTGTCGTGGGACTACAATTCCTTTGCCATCCCGAACCCTCTGCAATCCTGAGCCTTGTATTCTACGGGAGTGTGCCCTTCACAAACATGGCGGCTGCCACACTTCCTGCCCGTACCAGCTGACCGCCCTCGTTCTAGCTCTGTACGTGCCGCTCTGTCCGTTCGGTCCTCCAGCTCTCTATAGTTTATAGCGGGACTGGAGCAGCAGCGAGTGCCTTGGGGGGAGAGGCAGGTGTAGCGCTCCCCTTATATATACACACCATAGGTAGCGGCGCCCTCCTGTGTTCACTGCCAGTAAGTACACGCTGTTTATCTGCTGATTGCTATTATTAGTTACATTGTATCAGTTTTTATATACATTGTATCTATGTGTGTTCAGAGCCTGGATTGGCCAGTCCAGAGCTGTGTGTTGTTATGGAGAATCCTGTGGTGCTGGCAAGGAATGCTGGGATTTGTAGTTCCACAGGATCTCAGCTCATTGGATGCATTATACAAATGGCAGAGCTGATGTATTGGTGACACCTGGCTGGGTTCATTGATGGACGCTCTTCTTGCGCTCTGATTGGCGCAATCTCGCTCGCTGCGAAGGACGTTTCCATATCCAATCCGAATCTTCTCGCCACCTGGACAAAAAAAGCGACCCTGCGGATCGGAAAGTTCCATTCGCTTGTATGCTAATTGAATGGTGTGCGCGGCGATCGGTCGTGAAATAATCGCGCTTTCATTCGATAAAAATGTGTTCTGTAAACTTGTGAATTTCTATACGTCTCTGCGTGTTGAAAACGATCACTTTTGATGGCGCTGAATTCACGCTTTGTAGTGAGGGGGGGGGGGGGGCAGTAATTTTACCAACCGCCAGCCATACAGGGGTTTGATTGGCTCCTATGCAGAGCTGCACTGCGGTTCAAACGAATACGATGCGGGAAACGCACAAGATTCGCTGTATTTCCCCGTATCGCATGTTAATCGCACAGTGTTCATGCGATCTGCTGCGGGTGTCCATGTTATCTTAACCACTTCCATACCGGGCACTTACACCCCCCGCCTTCCTGCCCAGGCCAGTTTTCAGCTTTCAGCACTGCCGCTGTTTAAATGATGACAATTGTGCGGTCATGCAACATTGTACCCAAACAATTTTTTTTTTTTTATCATTTTGTTCCCACAAATAGAGATTTCTTTTGGTGGTATTTGATCACCTCTGCGATTTTTATTTTTTGCTAAACAAAAAAAGAGCGAAATTTTTTGGAAAAGGAAAAAGTTTTTCTTTTTGTTTCCGTTATAAAACGGCCCGCATTTTACGTCCCCCCCCCCCCAGTGTAACATGCTGTTGGGTCTAGAACTGTTAGGGGGGTGTCTGTGTAACAAACTGTGTGGGGCTGTGTAATGTAAAGGGGTGCAAGGTGCTGTGTAATGTAAAGGGGTCCAGAGGTGTAGGGTGCTGTGTAATGTAAAGGGGTCCAGAGGTGCAGGGTGCTGTGTAATGTAAAGGGGTCCAGTGATGCAGGGTGCTGTGTAATGTAAAGGGGTCCAGAGGTGCAAGGTGCTGTGTAATGTAAAGGGGCCCAGAGGTGTAGGGTGCTGTGTAATGTAAAGGGGTCCAGAGGTGCAGGGTGCTGTGTAATGTAAAGGGGTCCAGTGATGCAGGGTGCTGTGTAATGTAAAGGGGTCCAGAGGTGCAAGGTGCTGTGTAATGTAAAGGGGTCCAGAGGTGCAAGGTGCTGTGTAATGTAAAGGGGTCCAGAGGTGCAGGGTGCTGTGTAATGTAAAGGGGTCCAGAGGTGCAGGGTGCTGTGTAATGTAAAGGGGTCCAAGAGGTGCAGGGTGCTGGAACCCCACATCCCATCATTAACCGCATCCCCCCCCCTTCCCCCGGCAGCTCAGTCTAAAGTGGCCGGTGCTATTTTTTTTGTCCCTGTCCGGGCCTTGGTGGCACTGATGGGCATTGATCGACACTCAAGGGTGGCACTGGGAGGCATTGCTGATGGGCACTGATTGCCATCTCCCTGGTGGTCCAGGGTGGCGTACCTTTTTGGGGTACCTTTTTTGTGAGAATCCCTGGTGGTCCTGGGCGGGCATCCGCGGGGGGGGGGGGGGGGGCTGCGCTGATAAACAATCAGCACAGACCCCCTCTGATCGGCTCGCGTCTGTCAGAGCGAGTGAGGAAAAGCCGATCAACAGCTCTTCCTGGTTACATTGTGATCAGCTGTGATTGGACACTGCTGATCACATGGTAAAGAGTCTCCGTCAGACTCTTTACCTAGATCGAAGTTGTGGTGTGTCGCACTGACCCGCCGCAACAATGATCGACGCGATGCGCGCCCCTCGTGGCTTGTTATCCTGCGGACATCCTATGAGGTCCAGTCAGGATAACACAACCACTTTGCCCATGTCATTTTACTGTATGGCGGGCGGCAAGTGGTTAATGATGCCTCGAAACAGATGGCAAAACACAGTGCAATGCAATTCAGGTGCGGGAGAAAAAAAAGGATCCTGCGCAATTTGGGTGCGGATGCGATGTGATTTCAGCCATGCAATGGCTGAAATTCCACGGCACAGACATTGCATGTGATGTGCACAGGAATGCGGTGCGCTTTTTCTGTGCCAATCGCATGCAGTGTTTTCCCACACACCAGCATGAACCTAGCCTAATGCCGCGTACAAACTATCGGAAATTTCCGACAAGAAAAGTTCGATGTGAGCTTTTGGTTGGAAATTCCGACTGTGTGTAGGCTCCATATGACTTTTTCTGTCGGAATTTACGACGGCAAAAATTTGAGAGCCGGTCTGTATGTCTGTATGCAATTCTGACGCGCAAAAAGACGCATGCTCGGAATCATTGAACTTCATTTTTCTCGGCTCGTTGTAGTGTTGTACGTCACGCGTTCTTGACGGTTGGAATTTTGTGTGCAACACAAGTTTGAGCCAAAATTCCGTCTGAAAAAAATCCACGTTTTTTTTGTCGGAATTTCCGATCGCGGCATTAGTCTGGGTTCACACCAAATTGGATGTGGATTTCTATGCATCCAATTTGCATGGCAAGAGAGTGTGACCGGCTCTCTATGGAGCCGGTTCACACAGCCCCGGGGCGGCTCCGGTCCGAATTGCCGAAGGGTCCTGTGTGTCTGGCTTCGTTTTTAGGTGCAAATTTTGGCAAGAATTTGGACCTGATTCGCACCTGAAATGGAGAACAGGGACGCTCCGGCCGCAGCAAGTGTTCCTCCCACTTATTCCAGTGACTGTGGACTATTCCTCCCACTCATACCAACGACTGTGGACTATTCCTCCCACTCGTACCAACGACTGTGGACTATTCCTCCCACTCGTACCAACGACTGTGGGCTATTCCTCCCACTCGTACCAACGACTGTGGACTATTCCTCCCACTCGTACCAACAACTGTGGACTATTCCTCCCACTCGTACCAACGACTGTGGACTATTCCTCCCACTCATACCAACGACTGTGGACTATTCCTCCCACTCATACCAACGACTGTGGACTATTCCTCCCACTCATACCAACGACTGTGGACTATTCCTCCCACTCATACCAACGACTGTGGACTATTCCTCCCACTCATACCAACGACTGTGGACTATTCCTTCTTTACCTAACCACAGGGGTGCTATGTAATTCTGTACTCCCATTGACCACCAAGCCTGTGGCATTATCTACTCCCACTGTCCACAGTCTGGTCCCTCTAAAGTCTGGAGGACAGTAAAGTGGACACAGAAATGCTTCACTTATAGAAACCGATGTAGGAAGTAGAAAGGGTTATTTCCATGTGGGAATGATCAAAAGCAAAGCTTCTAGTTAAAAAAAAGCCTGAACCAAACTTTATACACCATGATAATTCCACAGAGGACTCTACACACCACTAGAAACTGAATTTCAAAAGCGACTGCCAAAGTCCAGAACCTGTTTTCCTTCAAGCCTTTTGCCTGGAGTCCTGTTTGCTAGGAAATTGTATACCAGCTATAACGGAAATTAAGTGAGCTTTAGTGTATAAAATTTGCACACAGACTATTTCTTTTCCTAGGAAAGAACAGATGGTGTGGTCACCCTGTACTCCCAGTAATGTTATCTAGTTGTCGTAAACAGTTCCCGATCTCTGATTGGAAGCCGGTGGGACTGGCAACCAATCAATTGACCACTTTGACAAGCAATCACAGTAATCACTTTATCGGGCAGTTCTCTCCCCCCCCCCCCCCAGAGTGTAATGACCCTGTTAACCGATTTCCGACCGCCGCACGCCGATATACCTCGGCAGAATGGCACGGGCAGGCAAATGGGCGTACCTGTACGTCCCTTTAAATTTGCGTGAGTGCACCCGCGGGTCCCCGGATCTCAATGCTCCCAGGTGGCCCGCGATTGCGGTCGGCAAAGACAGAACAGGAGGATGCCTTGTGTAAACGAGGCATTCCCCTGTTCTGCCTAGTGAATGTCAGGGATCTACTGTTCCCGGTGATCAGTGATCGCTGACGTGTCACTGGTAGCTCCTCCCCCCCTAACAGTTTAGAATCACTCCCTAGGACACACTTAACCCCTTCAGTGCCATTTTCGCAGTAATTGGTGCATTTTAATAGCACTGATCGCTGTACAAATGACGATGGTCCCAAAATTGTGTCAAAAGTATCCAATGTGTCCGCCATGAAGCCGCAGTCACGATAAAAATCACAGATCGCCGCCATTAATATATATATATATATATATATATATATATATATATATATATATATATATATATATATACACACACACACACACACACACACACACACACACACACACACACACACACACACACACACACACACACACATATATATATATATATATATATATATATATATATATATATATATATAATTTATATTAAAAAATGCCATAAAACCCTTATATCGTAGACGCTTTAACTTTTACGCAAAAATATGTAGAAGAATACGTATCTGCCTAAACTGAGAAAAAACATTTTTAAAAAAAATTGAGGATATTTATTACAGCAAAAAGTACAAAATATTGTGTTTTTTATTTTTTTTTATTGTCTCTCTATTTTTGTTTGTAGCGCAAAAAATAAAAGCCGCAGAGGTGATCAAATACCACCAAAAGAAAGCTCTATTTGTGGGGGAAAAAAGGACGACAATTTTGTTTGGGAGCCACGTCGCACGACCGCGCAATTGTCAGTTAAAGCGACGCAGTGCCGAATGGCAAAAAGTGGCCCGGTCATTGGGCAGCCAAATAGCGGAGCTCCACCCTATAGTGGAACTTCCGCTCATCGGAACCCTCCCCCCTCCGGTGTCACATTTGACACCTTTCAGGGGGAAGGGGGGGTGCAGATACCTGTCAAAGACAGGTATTTGCACCCACTTCCAGGAGTCCTCTCTGCGGGGAGTACGTCACTTCCCGTCCCCGCCTGCTGTGTTCTGGGAAACATTCCGCTCCCAGAACACAGGACATGACTTGCGCATGCGCCGCAGGGAATCAGGTAGTGAAGCCGGAGCGCTTCACTTCTGATTCCCTCACCGAGGATGGCGGTGGGGAGCAGCAGAGTGACGAGCGATCGCTCGTGCTTTGCTGCGGACGCCGCTGGACTCCAGGACAGGTAAGTGCCCTAATATTAAAAGTCAGCAGCTGCAGTATTTGTAGCTGCTGGCTTTTAATATATTTGTTTTCCGACGCTTTAAGTGGTTAAAGAGTCACTTGGGTTTTGGTGGGGGCCCAACGTTTCACGAGAAATCGTATGATCAGCTGGAAAAATGTGTACTTTCTCGGCCAATAGCTGACAATCCATGGCCCGCCCAGGGCTGTCTTAATGAGAGGCACTGCCCAGGGGCCCCAGCTGCATGGGGGGGCCCCTACACTTTCCCCAAAGCAGCTGGTCCTTGAGCCCACGCTGCCCTGAAAATTGGGGGCCCCATGATGGCACCGAGAGTGATGGATACACAGGGGAGGCAGTCTGCCTCCTACCTACTTAACCACTTCCCGCCCGGCCTATAGCCGATTTACGTCCGGGAAGTGGTTCTGAAATCCTGACAGGACGTTCCAGAACGTCCTGCAGGATTTCATGCCGCGCGCGCCCGTGGGGGCGCGCAGCGCGGCGATCGGTGATGCGGGGTGTCAGTCTGACACCGTGCATCTCCGATCTCGGTAAAGACTCTCCTATACTCGCGTCTGTCAGACTCAACGGCTCTTCCTGTTTACATCGTGATCAGCCGTCATTGGACACGGCTGATCACGATGTAAACGGGAAGAGCCGTTGAGTCTGACAGACGCGAGTAGAGGAGAGTCGATCGGCGGCTCTCCTGACAGGGGGGGTTCGCGCTGATTGTTGATCAGCGCAGCCCCCCCCTCGGATCGCCACACTGGACCACCAGGGATGCCCACCCTGGACCACCAGGGTGGGCAAAAAAAAAAAAAAAAAGCCTGCAAAAAAAAAAAAGTCTGGAAAAAATAAATAAAAACGCATTCAAAAAAATAAAAAAGATGCCAATCAGTGCCCACAAATGGGCACTGACTGGCAACCTGGGAAAATCAGTGCTGCCCCCCAGTGTCCATCAGTGCCACCCCACAGTGTCCATCAGTGCCATCCCACAGTGCCCATCCATGCCCAGTGCCCACCTATCTGTGCCACCCATAAGTATCCATCAGTGCCACCCATAAGTGCCGCCCATGAGTGCCCATCTGTGGCGCCTATGTGTGCCCATCAGTGCCGCATACCAGCGCCGCCAATCAGTGCCACCTCATCTGTGCCCGTTAGTACTACCTCATCGATGTCCATCAGTGCCATCTCATCAGTGCCCATCAGTGCCGCCATATCAGTGCCCGTAATTGAAAGAGAAAAACTTATTTACAAAAAAATTAACAGAAAAAAATAAAAACGTAATTTTTTTTCAAAATTTTCAGTCTTTTTTTAGTTGTTGCGCAAAAAAAAAAATCGCAGAGGTGATCAAATACCACCAAAAGAAAGCTCTATTTGTGGGGAAAAAAGGACGCCAATTTTGTTTGGGTACAGTGTAGCATGACCGCGCAATTGCCATTCAAAGTGTGACAGTGCCGAAAGCTGAAAATTGGCTTGGGCGGGAAGGTGCGTAAGTGCCCTGTATGGAAGTGGTTAATGTCTGTTTACCTGCACTGTCATCATTGTAGGGGCCCCAGAGCTTTACTTTGCCCAGGGGCCCAAGATGCTATTAAGACGGCCCTGGGCCCGCCTACGCCACAACGGTACCTATTTTCTTTTTTGGTTTAAAAAAAATGATGGCAAACGAGTTTTTTGTGCAAACACGGCTCGGTTTAACGATCTGGATTTTATATCTCTATGTAATACAAGAGGAAAGTGGAGTGTACTCGTAAAACCGTTTTACTGGCACGATCTTTTCCTCTAGTGTGTGCAGACGATCGTTCTAACTCTCCGTAGTTCATCGTTACCACGTGACGGCAATAAACTCGCCAGCCGAGTACTTGGTGTGCAAACAAGAACAAATTCTAGTAAAAAGAAAACGATGCAATAAAACATACATTTTATTTTTTTTATACACCGCCTTCCTTTGTAATGTTGAATCGTAAAAGAGGAAGAACAAAACAAGGCTAAATGTGCACCTAATATTTGTGACTTTCTTGTGCCCGTCATAGGGCCTCCATACTAAGGTGACCACATTTCCAAACTAGGGTGACCCCCCTTCCCAAAAATCAGCCTGTGCTGTAACAAATCACAGCACAGTGATTGGACGCAAGAGGTGGGATTTATGATTTCTCCAATCACAAGCAGGGGGCGGGATTGTGCTCCTCCAGGCATTCCCGGCCAGGACAAGTACTGTCAGTGAGTAAAGCGGTGATGTGGCGGCCTTTTTGGGGGGCATCAGATTGGCCCGAGGGGCGGCTGTGTCGGTTTCATTCCGGGACACTGTATTGTCCTGGAATGAATGTGCCCGGGACAGACCTGCAAAATGCGGGACTGTCCCGGGCAATCCGGGGGGCACGTGTTCACCCTACTCCATACACGTACTGAGACCTAGAAATGCGCATAGAGTAAAAGCCCGCCATTTTTCAGCTGCAGGTGTCCGGCCATAGACGCGAATGGCCATAAACGCAGATGCTTTCGATTTGTGGTCTCCAAACTTTCTAAACAAAAGGCCAATTTATTTCCCTTATGACTTTCACCACTTCCAGACCGCCGCACGCCGATATACGCCGGCTGTTTGAAGAGGGATATCTATGTTAAGGGCAGCAGCTTGCTGCCATAACCCAGTTATCCTCTTCTTCAGCCGGCGGTCCGGTTTCCTATAATGGTGGTCGCAATATCACCGTTATTGGCGGAGAGAGAAGGGGGGGGGGGCCCCTCCAACCGCTCTCCCATGCCCTTCGCCGCTTACCGGAGCCGTCGGTAGCGGCGGAGGCGATCAGGTCCTTCTGGTAGCTGGGAATGGAGATAAGTGAGGGAAAGATGGCCCCCCTGCCGAGGGGTGGACTGACCATCAGGGTTGTCGGCCTCAGTAAAACCAGGGACAGTAAGTAAAAATCTGTTTTAAAAAAAAAAAAAAACACAAGATTATAGCTGCCCCGCCTCTTCTGTACCTTTTCAGTGTATGTGTGTGTACTATGTGGCCCCATAATCTCCTATTGCCCATGGGGCCCCATGAGTTGTCAGTCCACCCCTGCCCCCGCCCATCTCCATACCATAGCATTTTTTTTTTTTTTTTATTGCATTTTAGTGTAAATATGAGATCTGGGGTCTTTTTGACCCCAGATCTCATATTTAAGAGGACCTGTCATGCTTTTTCTATTAATAATATTATTTAAAATTTTCATATGCGGGCGCTGCTCACGTATGCGTTCGCTTCTGCACTCTAGCTCGGCTGTTCTAAAAAAAAAAAAAATTAATTAATGTTTATATATATATATTTAATACATTTTTTTTTTTTTAGAACAGCCGAGCTAGAGTGCAGAAGCGAACGCATACGTGAGCAGCGCCCGCATATGAAAATTTTGTTCAAACCACACATGTGAGGCCCCGTACACACGGTCGGTCCAAACCGTTGAAAACGGCCTTAAGTCCAGTTTCATCGGTCAAATCCGACGGTGTGTATGGCCCATCGGTCCGTTGTCCTTCGGTCCAAACTTTTAAAACATGCTTTAAAATCGAACCGATGGACCGCTGCCCGATCGGTCCAAACCGATGGTTAGTACAGAAAGCATCGGTTCAAAACCCGCGCATGCTCAGAATCAAGTTGACGCATGCTTGGAAGCATTGAACTTTGTTTGACGTCACCGCGTTCTGACCCGATCGGTTTTTGGAACGATGGTGTGTACGGACATCAGACCATCAGGGCATTTCAGCGGTGAACCGATGGAAATGGCCCGTCGGACCATTCTCATCGGTTTGGAACGACCGTGTGTACGCGGCCTGAGGTATTGCCGCGATCGGTAGAGCAAAAGCAATGATTTTATTTTATTTTTTAAACGGCGCCTGTGGAGATTTTTAAGGATAAAATTTGTCGCCATTCTACGCACGGGCGCTATTTTTGAAGCGTAACATGTTTGGTATCTATTTACTCGGCGTAACATTACCTTTTACAATTTAAAAAATAAAATTAAAATTGGGCTTACTGTTGTCTTATTTTTTTATTTATTTTCTATTCAAAAAAGTGTATTTTTTTCCCAAAAAAGTGCGCTTGTAAGACCGCTGCGCAAATACAGTGTGACAAAGTATTGCAACGACCGCCATTTTATTCTCTAGGGTGTTAGATTATTTTTTTTTTATAATGTTTGGGGGTTCTAAGTAATTTTCTAGCAAAAAAAAAAAAAAAAGTTTTTAACTTGTAAACACCAAATCTCAGAAAGAGGCTCGGTCCTTAAATATTGAACCCTACGGACTAAGACTGGGATGCCATTAAAGTTCATGTGTGTGTGTGTAAAGGCAGGCGTCCCAATACTTTTGGTAATATAGTGCATGTACACATTGCTGCACAGGTCATGATTTCTGGCAGGATCAATTGGTATTTGTTGCACTTATTGAGCAGATATAACAAATCTCTTTCAATGTTATATTTAACAGACCAAAATGGACAAATAAGAGAAGTCCATTGATGGGGTTTACATACACTTTAATGGTTTTGCCCCATAGGGCCCCATCACACATAAATAGGGCCCCGGCTGGCGCTTTTTCTTTGATGGAACGGGACAAAATGTAAGCTCCATGTTCGGCATTCCGCTGCCAACAGGGTGTCTTCCAGAGTTCCGTGGATCGGATTCCCTGGGTAGGATTCCAATTTCGTCGAGGAACGTTCCGCCTTGCAGCTCACGCTGAAGCTGGATGGAAAAATCTCGCCTCTGCCAGTAATCCAGGAACAAACTGCAGCATTGAAGAGGCGCTCGGCCTTGGCACCGGCGGCGGTGAGAACTTCCTCAGCGTAGGCTCATAGGGCAGACCCTGGGGGATCACTTCCAGGATCCAGGCGAGGGAACGGGTGGATACACTATGACATCACACCCATCATCTGGCAGCCTGGGAGAGGCTCTGACTGCACTCTAATGAGGATTTGCTGGAAACGTGATGAGATCAGCCCAGCTGCAATGAGACCTTTTCTTTAGAGAAAATATTGGGATTGGAGAAATGCAAAGACACCTGGCTGCCTTCTTCACAAATGCCTAACCAAGAATACATGTCTAGAACAAGCATGCTGCAAGTGAAATTAAAGCCCCCCAATCTACATGCTTGTAAAAGTGTATCCAAACCCAACAACAATGTCATATATTGCAGCTTACCAGTCTATAGATGTGCTGGCTGCATTTGTTTTCTTTTTCAGTCTTTTTATCCTCTGAGGGATGGGGGTACAGAGGATGCTGAGAAGTTCGGGGGGAAAGGGTTGCAAGGGAAGCTAAAGACCCAAAGAGAAGAGGATGCTGAAGAGTCCGAAGAGGTTGCAAGAGACGCTGAGGAGACATAGAAGGGGGTGCAAGGGACGCTGAGGAGACGGAGGGGGTGCATGGGATGCTGAGGAGACAGAGGGAGGGGGGTGCAAGGGATGCTGAGGAGACGGAGGGAGGGGGTGCAAGGGATGCTGAGGAGAGAGGGATGGGGGTGCAAGGGATGCTGAGGAGACAGAGGGAGGGGGATGCAAGGGATGCTGAGGAGACAGAGGGAGGGGGTGCATGGGATGCTGAGGAGACAGAGGGAGGGGGTGCATGGGATGCTGAGGAGACAGAGGGAGGGGGTGCATGGGATGCTGAGGAGACAGAGGGAGGGGGGTGCATGGGATGCTGCGGAGACAGAGGGAGGGGGTGCATGGGATGCTGAGGAGACAGAGGAAAGGGGTGCAAGGGATGCTGAGGAGACAGAGGGAGGGGGTGCAAGGGATGCTGAGGAGACAGAGGGAGGGGGGTGCATGGGATGCTGAGGAGACAGGGATGGGGGTGCAGGGGACGCTGAGGTGTCACAGAAGGGGATGCAAGGGACGCTGAGGAGACAGAGGGTACAGGCTGAAAGGGATGCTGACGTCTCACAGGGAAGAGGATGCAAGGGACGCTGGGGTGTCAGAAGGGGGTACAGGGGATGCTGAGGAGACAGAGGGATGGGGTGCAAGGGATGCTGAGGAGACAGAGGGATGGGGTGCAAGGGACGCTGAGGTGTCACAGAAGGGGATGCTGAGGAGACCGAGGGACAGGCTGAAAGTGATGCTGAGGTGTCACAGGGAAGGGGATGCAAGGGACGCTGGGGTGTCACAGAGAAGGGAGGGGGTGCGTGGGATGCTGAGGAGACAGAGGGATGGGGGTGCATGGGATGCTGAGGAGACAGAGGGATGGGGGTGCAAGGGACGCTGAGGAGACAGAGGGTACAGGCTGAAAGGGATGCTGACGTCTCACGGGGAAGAGGATGCAAGGGACGCTGGGGTGTCAGAGAAGGGGGTACAGGGGATGCTGAGGAGACAGAGGGATGGGGTGCAAGGGATGCTGAGGAGACAGGGAGGGGGTGCAAGGGATGCTGAGGTGTCACAGGGCAGGGGATGTAAGGGACGCTGGGGTGTCAGAGAAGGGGGTGCGTGGGATGCTGAGGAGACAGAGGGACAGGCTGAAAGAGATGCTGAGGTGTCACAGGGAAGGGAATGCAAGGGACGTTGGGGTGTCAGAGAAGGGGGTGCAGGGGATGCTGAGGCGACAGAGGGAAGGGGGTGGAAGGGATGCTGAGGTGTCACAGGGAAGGGGATGCAAGGGATACTGAGGTGTCACAGAAGGGGATGCTGAGGAGACAGAGGGAACAGGCTGAAAGGGATGCTAGGGTGTCAAAGAAGCGGGTGCAAGGGATGCTGAGGAGACATATATTCTCTTGTTTTATGATCTGAACATACAAAACCAATTTCTTCATATAAAACAAAACATTCAGCACGTTCCCTCCAAAAGTGTATTGTGGGGTTGGTTTTCCTGACAATCACACTGGGGGTGTCCATTCTGGTGTGCATAATGTTTAAATACAACCCTGGAGGTCGACAGCGGTGGCCTATGCATTTTCTCAGCAAGATTGGACCTTTTCCCCATATCTGTAGTCTGTATGAGTAATATCATGTATACATCATATATAAATCAACATGATTTTGGTGATTGGGATTACATGTACAGTATCTAACCACCAGGTGGCAATGTTATTTAACTTTAAAAGAAAAAAAGAGCGCTAATGCAGCCACTACATTGAGGGACTGGTAAACTACAATATATGAAATTTTGGTTCTTAGGTTTAGATACACATTAACCACTTAAAGACCTTAGGTGTTTTTCAGATTCGGTGTTTACGAGACTAAAACAGTTTTTTCTGCTAGAAAATTACTTAAAACCCCCAAACATTATATATTTTTTTTTTCTAACACCCTAGAGAATAAAATAGTGGTTATTGCAATACTTTTTGTCACACCGTATTTGCGCAGCGGTCTTACAAGCGCACTTTTTTGGGGAAAAATTCACTTTTTTGAATTAAAAAATAAGACAACAATAAATTTGGCCCAATTTTTTTATATATTGTGAAAGATGGGTACGCCGAGTAAAATGATACCCAACATGTCACGCCTAAAAATTGCGCCCGCTCGTGGCATGGCGTCAAACTTTTACCCTTAAAAATCTCCATAGGCGACGTTTAAAAAATTCTATAGGTTGCATTTTTTGAGCTACAGTGTAGCTCTAGGGCTAGAATTATTGCTCTCGCTCTAACGATCGCGGCGATACTTCACTTGTGTGATTTGAACACCGTTTTCATATGCGGGCGCTACTCGCGTATGCGTTCGCTTCTGCGCGCGAGCTCGACGGGGCGCTTTAAAAAAACATTTTTTTTGTTTTCTTATTTATTTTTATTTATTTTATTACTTTTTACACTGAAATAAAAAAAAAAAATTTGATCACTTTTATTCCTATTATAAGGAATGTAAACATCCCTTGTAATAGAAAAAAGCATGACAGGTCCTCTTAAATATGAGATCTGGGGTCAAAAAGACCTCACATCTAATATTTAGACTAAAATGCAAGAAAAAAAAATGAAACTGTCATTTTTTCAAATGACAAAAAAAAAATGACGTCACTTCCGCCCAGCAAAGCTATGAGGACGGATGGGGGCCATCTTGCCCTCACTCAAGTCCTCACCGCTCAGGCTGCAGCATCCGATCTCCGCCGCTACCGACGGCTCCGGTAAGCGGCGGAGGGCGCGGAAGAGCGGCGGGAGGGGGGGGGGGGCCCCTCTCCCGCCACCGATAACGGCGATCTCGCGGCGAATCCGCCGCGGAGACCGCCGTTATCGTTTACACGGCCGCCCGCTGAAAAGATGGGCAAAACCTGCATTGCAGATTTGGTTAGAGAGGAAGCCTCCGCCAGTGCACCCTCTGAACAACCAAAGGAGATGCTTTCCTCCTTTAGGAAGGAATTGGAACAGAATTTTTCATCATTCCGTTCCTTCCTAGAAAAACGTCCGGTTTCACATTCTACCCCTAGGGCTTCCACTAGTTCCCAGGGGGGGTAGCTAGTGAGTCTGAGGATGAGGAACCTAAGAGTGTGGTTTCAGGGTCTGATGCAGAGGAGGACGATGATCGAGATAAATCCTCTTCTTGTTACAAATTGTCATTAGAGGAGGTAGACGATCTCCTAAAAACAATTCATGCTACCCTTAATATTAAGGAAGACAAGGCCCAGTTGTCGTTACACGACAAAATGTACCAGGGGTTAGATGAGGTTAAACACAAGACCTTTCCAGTACACAAAGTTTTATCGGATGCTATCAGGAGAGAATGGAAGGATCCAGAGAGGGCCCCTTCTCTAAATCTTTGAAAAGAAGGTTCCCGTTTGATGAAGACGAAGCGCAGGTCTGGAATAAGAAACCCAAACTTGACGCGGCTTTTTCAAAAGTGTCACGTAACACAGATTTAGCTTTTGAGGACATGGGTGCCTTAAAGGATAACATGGACAAGAGAGCTGATGCTCTTCTTAAAAAGGCGTGGGATTCCACACTAGCCAACCTCAAACCTGCTATGGCGTCTACAGTAGTAGCTAGGAACCTGGAACATTGGCTGGATAAATTAAAAAGCCATATTGAGGCAGGTACCTCTCGCAGAGAACTTCTGGAGTCCTTACCAGTATTGGTCAACGCTGTAGGGTACATGGCGGATGCCTCAGCTGAGTCAATAAGGATGTCGGCTAGGTCCTCGGCCTTAATTAACTCGGCTAGGAGAGCCTTATGGGTTAAGACTTGGTCAGGGGACGCAGCTTCAAAGGTGAAGCTATGTGGTCTGCCTTTTGAGGGGGACTTAGTATTTGGTTCTGGTCTAGAGGCAGTCTTAGACAGAACAGCAGATAGGAAGAAAGCTTTCCCTTTAAAGAAAGTAGTGCCACAAACAAAGAAGAATTTTCGTTCTTTTTTCCAGTCCCAAAATTCAAAGGAGGCACAGAGAGGTGGTAAGTCCTGGCGGCCCCCGAGGGGGAGGTTTCATTCCCCCAGTCAGCCCTCAAAACCCCAATGACGGTCTTCCGGCTGTGGGAGGGCGTCTTCAGTCCTTTCTCCCACAGTGGGAAGTAGCGACTTCCAGTGCTTTCGTCCTCAAGGTGATCGCAGAGGGCTACGCACTGGAATTTTCGGAGTATCCACCTTCCCGGTTTTATGTGACTCAGTTGCCAAAAGATCAGGAGAAATCTCAGGCAATGATGACACTAATAGAAGATTTTCTTCAGCAAAAGGTTATCACTCCTGTACCCCAGCACGAGGAGGGGTTGGGGTGTTACTCCCACGTGTTCTTAGTGAGGAAGCCTTCAGGAAAGTTCAGATTGATTCTGAACTTAAAAATCCTGAACAAGTCAATCCGTTACAAAAAATTCAGGATGGACTCCATCTATTCGGTAAGGAAGCTTCTCCCAGCAGGATGCTTTCTTGCTTCGATAGATCTGAGAGATGCATACCTGCATGTCCCAATAAGAGTCTCATCGCAACGCTTCCTTCGCTTGGCGATCAGGACGGGGAAGGAGGTGAAACACTTTCAGTTCAGAGCCCTCCCTTTCGGGCTCTCCTCCTCCCCCAGAGTCTTCACGAAGGTAGTGGCAGAAGCTTTAGCGCCACTCAGGTTGGAGGGAGTATCTGTAATCCCATACCTGGACGACCTCCTGCTGTTTGCCAAATCAGAGGATCGGTTGCTCAGAGACCTGAGGAGGACTCAGTCCCATTTAGAGGAATTAGGTTGGATTTTAAACAAAGAAAAATCGAACCTGGTTCCCTCTCAAGTGATGGTCTTTCTGGGGTATTCCATAGACTCGGTTCAGGAAAAGATCTTCCTTCCGGAGGAAAAAATTGTCAAAGTACAAGCAGCAGTAAAGGCAGTACAGACAGATCTCCCAATAACTGTCCGGACAGCTATGTCCACTCTGGGTCTCCTCACAGCCTCTATTCCAGCAGTTCAGTGGGCCCGTCTCCATGCAAGAGATCTCCAGCTGGCGATCCTTCAAAACTGGGCTTTCGGGGAATCCCTGGAAAAACAGTTTTGATCCCACCTCAGGTAAAAAGAAAACTTTGGTGGTGGAGGACTCGAGCAAATCTGAGTCTGGGTCTGTTATGGACCTTCCCCACGACAAAGATCCAAACAACGGATGCAAGTTCCTGGGGGTGGGGTGCCCATCTCGAGGGCCAGATGGCCCAGGGATCCTGGTCAAGGGAGGATTCCAGGAGATCCTCCAATTGGAGGGAGTTGAGAGCCATTTTCATGGGACTAGGGGCCTTCAGTCAGCTTCTCCAGAGTCAACATGTCCAAGTCCTATCGGACAATGCCACGGCAGTGGCATATATCTCAAGGCAGGGGGGCACGAGAAGCAGGTGCCTACTGAATCTGGCCTTGCAAATTCTGTATTGGGCAGAAGTAAACGTGGCATCCTTGTCTGCGGTACACCTGAAGGGCGACCTGAACCATCTGGCGGATTTTTTGAGCAGACAGAGGGTTCTGGAGTCCGAATGGAGCCTAAACCAAGAGGTGTTTCAGGAAATAGTGGACAGGTGGGGAACTCCCCAAATAGACCTGTTCGCATCTCAAACCAACACAAAGGTCCCACGTTTTTTCTCCCTCAACAGGCTGGACCAAGCAGAGGGACTGGATGCGTTAGCCCAGCGTTGGTCCTTCCGCTTGTGCTACGCTTTTCCCCCGGTTCAATTGATCCCGCTAGTTCTCAGAAAATTGCAGGAGGAAAGGACGACTCTAATTTTAGTAGCCCCCTATTGGCCCAAGAGGCCCTGGTTTTCAGCCCTGTTAGATCTAGCAATAGAGGCTCATTGGCTACTTCCAGTCAGGAAGGACTTACTGTTCCAGGGTCCCCTTCTACATCCCGACGCAAGTCATCTAAAGCTTGCGGTTTGGCTACTGAGGAGCAAATCCTAAAGAGTAAGGGATTATCCAAACGTTTAGTTAATACTTTGCTTAGCAGCAGGAAAGAAGTTACCAGGGCTATTTATTTTAAAACCTGGAAATTTTTTTATTTTTGGTGTAAGTCCAAGGATTGTCCTCCTCTAAGTAGTTTGTCGGTCCTGGAATTTTTACAGGACGGGATGGACAAGGGTTTGGCAGCCAGCACTCTGAAATCTCAGGTTGCTGCACTTTCGGTTTTTCTAGAGAGAAGGTTATTTCTGGATCCCTATATTATCAGATTTTTTAAGGCCCTAGCCAGGGCTAGGCCTGTACCGTTTAAATTTTTGCCCAAATGGGATTTATCAGTTGTTCTAAGAGGTCTGACTAAAAGACCCTTTGAACCACCTGTAGAGACTTCACTCAAGTATTGGACATTGAAGTTGGTTTTGCTAGTAGCAGTCACTTCAGCTAGGCGAGTCAGTGAACTTCAAGCCTTGTCAATTATTGAACCCTTTTTGACCATCTTCCAGGATAGGGTTGTGTAAAGGACAGATCCGGGTTTCCTACCTAAGGTAGCATCAGCATTTCATAGAACACAAGAAATAGTTCTTCCTACATTCTGTCTAAATCCATCTGGTCCAAAAGAGAGAGACTTTCATACTTTAGATGTAAGAAGGTGTTTAGTACACTATCTAGAGATCACTAGTGAATTTAGGAAAGCAAATTCTCTCTTTGTGTTGTTCTCGGGAGCTCGGAAAGGCTATGGAGCTTAGAAAAACACTTTAGCTAGGTGGCTTCGTATGGCTATCCATGAGGCTTACAAGGCCATGGATATAGAACCTCCCACGGGAGTGGTGGCTCATTCTACAAGGGCAATGGCAACATCCTGGGCGGAAAGAGCCGGAGCTTCACCAGAAAATATCTGTAAAGCAGCCACGTGGACGAGTTTTTCTACATTCACTCGCCATTACAGAATGGATTTGCTCGCAGCAGCGGAGCAATCTTTTGGCAGGAAAGTCCTGCAAGCGGTGGTCCCACCCTAGAGTAAGTACTCGGTTATCATCTCCAAGTGCTGTCCTGAAAGACGAGGCGAGAAAACCTTAGTTAGACTTACCGGTAACGGTATTTCTACGAGTCTTTCAGGACAGCACCGATAACCCTCCCTTGGTTTTATAAAGGTGAATGTATAAATGCTAACATGTATTGTTGCTTTGTTCTGCTTATCTAATTTCAGCATGGCCGGAGGTACTCGTTAACAACTGAGGTCATGTTGGAAGTGGGCGGAATTTAAAGCTATAGCTGCAGTGTTTCCTGGAAAGTGGGTGGAGCTGCGCTCTCTCCAGGTGCTGTCCTGAAAGACTCGTAGAAATACCGTTACCGGTAAGTCTAACTAAGGTTTTTCATCCGCAAACAGATGGATGAAAAAGCGGGCATACGGTCCACACGTCTGAAAGGGGCGTTATGCAGGTAAAGGACCTGGCCAGTTTTTGTGATTCAGCACTGCATCGCTTCAACTGACAATTTTGCGGTCGTGCAACGTGGCTCCCAAACAAAATTGGCGTCCTTTTTTTCCCACAAATAGAGCTTTCTTTTGTTGATATTTGATCACCTCTGCGGTTTTTGTTTTTTGCGCTATAAACAAAAATAGAGCGACAATATTGGAAAAAAATGCAATATTTTTACTTTTTGCTATAATAAATATCCCCAAAAAAGATATAAAAAAACATTATTTTTTTCTCAGTTTAGGCCGATACGTATTCTTCTACCTATTTTTGGTTAAAAAAATTTGCAATAAGCGTTTATCGATTTGGTTTACGCAAAATCTATAGCGTTTACAAAATAGGGGATAGTTTTATGGCATTTTTATTATTATTTTTTATTATTTTTTTTACTACTAATGGCGGCGATCATCACATTTTTCGTGACTGCGACATTATGGCGGACACATCTGAAAATTTGGACACATTTTTGGGACCATTGTCATTTTCACAGCGAAAAGTGCTATAAAAATGCACCGTTTACTGTGAAAATGCCAATTGCAGTTTAGGAGTTTAGTGTGACCTCATATGTGTTTCTAACTGTAGGGGGGCGGGGCTGGACGTGTGACATCGGTGATCGTCGTTCCCTATATCGGGGAACAGACGATCACTGACATTGCCACAGTGAAGAACGGGGAAGGTGTGTTTACACACACCACTCCCCATTCTTCAGCTCCTGTGACTGATGGCAGGACACCGGCGGCGATTGGGTCCGCGGGCGTGGTCACGGAGCTTCGGCTGGGCTCTTAAAGGCGACGTACCTGTACCCATTCTGCCGACGTATATCGGTGTTAGGCGGTCCTTAAGTGGTTAAGGACCGCCTAACGCCGATATACGTCGGCAGAATGTCATGGCTGGGCACAGGCACGTACAGGTATGTTGCCCTTTAAATGCCCAGCCGTGGGTCGCGCGCCGCGCTCTCGACCGCTCCGAAGCTGCGGGACCCGGGGAACCGATCGCAGCCGGTGTCCCGCGATCGGGTCACAGGAGCTTGAAGAATGGGGAGAGGTGAGTGTAAACACACCTTCCCCGTTCTTCTCTGTGGCTTGTCACTGATCGTCTGTTCCCTGTTATAGGAAACGATGATCAGTGACGTCACACGTCCAGCCACCCCCCCTACAATCAATAAATGCTTATTGCGATTTTTTTTCAAAAATAAGTAGAAGAATACGTATCGGCCTAAACGGAGGAAACAAAATGTTTTATATATTTTTTGGGGATATTTATTATAGCAACAAAAAGTTGCATTTTCTTTAAAATTCTCGCTCTGTTTTTGTTTATAGTGCAAAAAATAAAAATTGCAGAGGTGATCAAATACCACCAAAATAAAGCTCTATTTGTGGGAAAAAAAGGACGCCAATTTTTTTTGGGGAGCCACATCGCACGACCGTGCAATTGTCAGTTAAAGGGACGCAGTGCCAAATGCCAAAAAGGGGCCAGGTCCTTTACCTGCATAATGGTCCGGATCTTAATTGGTTATAGTCTTCAACTTACAAGCCAACCTCAATACACTAGGTCAGGGATTTGCAATTAGCGGACCTCCAGCTGTTGCAGAACTGCAAGACTCTGACAGCCAAAAGGACACCCAGAGGCATGATGGGACTTGTAGTTTTGCAACATCTGGAGGTCCACTAATTGCATACCCCTGCACTATGTAATTGGGCAACTTTGTGGCAAATAAGGTTTAATGTTGACAAATGTAAAGTTATGTACATATCAGAGTCATGACTATGGTATACCAGAATACACCCTGACCGCTAAGACCCCTTTCCAGTTAATACCCCCACATTACCCCTTAATAAATAATGAGACCACCACTTAATGTTGGAGTAAAAACTGGCCGTAGCAGCCTCCTTTATTTTAAATACTCTTTAAATAATAAATAACCAATAACATAACAACAAACACGTAAAATTCCTGAGATAATACCTCTCTAAATGGTGTTGGACTTTGCAGGACCCAGTAACCACTAAACTTGTTCACATTTTAACTCTGTAACCTTGTAACTCTTTATTTGGCACTGCGGTGTCCTAACCTCTGGTCATAGGCCTCAAGCCGAAACTGGCTCAAAGACGACCGTTGACCGCAGTGCCCCCAATTCACCAACCTTCCAGCTACATTAGTAGATGGGAACTAGAAACCCCTTCAGAAACCATCCAACACTGGGTACTGGTGTCCATCCACCACTGGGTACTGGTGTCCATCTTTGGGGTAATATCTTCTCCTGCAAAGTCCGAAAAACACCCGCCACCAGCACCCGAAGGTAACACCTTACCTACGGGCGCACCTCCACACCCTCATTGCTTGTTGTACCCCCTCCTCTAGGCGCAACGCCCACATGTCAATCCCCATGTCCGTGAGGTGAACACCATCACTCCTGAGGTAACGCCAAGGGTCAACCTCCAATTCCGGGTGCCGAACCACCAGCCCCCCGTTCCTTAGCACAAAACGCCCCACATTCCTGTTGAGCTTCCTGCGCGCACGATTCACCGCGTCCACCGACCTAGCCATCCACGATGTCCTAGCCACATGTCCGACACACCACTACCGCCTCCGGGAAAGACAACCGGAGCCGCTGAAAATCGAATTTAATATCCCGCGCTATCTCCAGCATAGATCTCACCCCAAGATCATTGCCCCCGGCATGAATCACCAGCACATCCGGAGGTCTGTCCAAACGTGCCCATTTGTGTACCTCCGGCACAACTCTGCTCCATAACATCCCTGGGACCCCCAACCACCGTACCCTCGCCTCCTGTCTCGAAATCCCCAGTTGCCGACCGGTCGGGCGCGCCTCCGCCCGTTTTTCCCCCGAACCACGTAAGAGTGGCCCAATATCCAGACCAACAAGGGTCCATTACCTGAAAGACAGTAAGCAACAGCAAATAACTAACACATCCCCCAATACAGCGACACCCACGTTTTCAAACAGTCATCTAACTCATTTCCCTTATCCCAACATAATCTCCCACTCCCTCAACACAAATTTGCCACCAGCTGCGGCCTAACATATGAACGAAACCTCCTCGATTCCCACCGTCCTATCCTCTTTATTGCGTCCTCTCCAGTCCATTCCTTGCCGCCTCCGTAGCAGCCCCAATCCTAAATGAATGAGCCGAGAACTCCTTTGCAACCAGGCCCAATTCCCCCAGACACTTCCTAAACACCGCCACAAACTGATATCTCGACAGCGGGGCCCCATTTTCGTGTATCAAAAAAGTGCCCCTCACCTCCGGGCGGATGTCCAGATATTTCCGGACCAGCCCCACAGGGCAAAGTTCCGATCCTTCGATCGGGAACACCTGGACCGCTCTGCCCTTGCCACTCTGGTCCGTTTTGGACCGTCTGAGCCACAACGTGACCCCTTCCGGGGCCCAACTAACGTCCGATGCCCCCATGCCCCTTGGACCATTTTCGACGGGCTCACCAGCTCGCCTATCCTAAAAGCCCCAAAAAATGCCAGCGCGAATGCCGCGCGAAACAATGTAACTTCAAAACCGGACGAACCCACTGTACCCATCCTATCCATCAACCCTTTTAAAATGTCGAAAGACACAGGGCGGCGCGTGTCCAGCCGCCGCCCTTGCTTCCTGTACCCTTTCAGAGCCTGGCGCACCCAGAAATCCTTTGTAAAATCTGGCAACCCCTGCCACTTGAATAAAAACGCCAAACCGGCCAACTTCTTATCCAATACCGACTGAGACACTCCTGCCTCGATATTTCTGGACAAAAAATACCACACCAATGTCCTCACCTCCGGTCCGAAAGGTGCACCTCCGATTCCATCACCAAGTTACTCCATTCTAACCATACTTTTTCATAGGCCGCCCAAGTGCCCGCACTCACCGATTTTTTAATCCAGGTGGAGATGATTCCAATGGAATCTGCCACAGCCACTCCGGACAGGGGACCCCTCGCTCTTCTGCTTCCGGCACCAACTCCCGGAACCTGTCCCACTGGAACCGAGACAAAGCATCAGCCACGACATTTTCAACCCCCGGTAAATGCACCGCATAAACAAACACATTCAGCTGCAGACACCGAAGTACCAAGTGTCTCAGGAGCCGAATCACTGGGGGAGACGACGCGGTCACGCGATTTATCACCTGCACGACCCCCAGGTTATCCCCATGGAAGCGCACCTTCCGATCCCGGAAAGACGTGCCCCACAACTCAACCGCCAGCACCACTGGAAACAGCTCCAGCAGGACCAGATTTTTTGTAAAACCCGCAGCCAGCCAGGACTGAGGCCAGGGGCCAGCACTCCACTGTCCTTGAAAAAAGGCCCCAAAGCCTGATCCTCCAGCCGCGTCTGTGTACAGCTCTAGGTCAAAATTGCTGACCGGGCCGGACATCCACAAGGCCCTTCCGTTAAAGGCCTCTAGAAAAGAGTGCCAGACCCGCAGGTCCTCCCTGTGCTCCTTCACCAGCCTTACATAGTGGTTGGGCAACCTAACCCCCGCCGTGCTGGCCGACAGACGCCGACAAAAAATTCTCCCCATCGGGAGGATCCTGCAGGCAAAGTTGAGCTTCCCCAAGAGCGACTGCAGCGCTCTCAGTTGTACCTTACGCATGCCAATCATCCCCCTGACCTCCGCCTTGAGCCCTCCAACTTGTCCACCGGCAGCCTGCATTCCATAGCCTCGGAATCGATGACTATGCCCAAGAACTGAATGACCGACCTAGGCCCCTCCGTTTTGTCGGGCGCCAGTGGCACCCCAAAACGCTCCGCTATGTGCTCCAGCGTGGATAACAAAACCGCGCAAACCTTTGACCCCGCCGGTCCAATGCAGAGAAAGTCATCCAGATAATGGATAATCGAATCCACCCCCGCCATGTCTCGTACCACCCACTCCAAGAAAGAACTGAACTGTTCGAATAATGCGCAGGACACCGAGCAACCCATGGGCAGGCACTTGTCCACATAGAATTCGCCCTCCCAGTGACACCCCAACAACCGGAAGCTGTCCGGGTGCACCGGCAACAGCCGGAAAGCCGCCTCGATGTCCGACTTGGCCATCAACGCTCCCCGGCCGTACCGCCTAACCCAACTCACCGCCGCGTCGAACGAAGTGTAGCACACTGAACAATCCTCCGCATTAATCGCATCGTTCACCGACCCCCCTTTTGGGAAGGAGAGGTGGTGTATGAGCCTAAACTTGTTCGGTTCCTTCTTCGGTACCACCCCCAACGGGGAAACCACCAGGCCTGCTAACGGAGGGGACTCAAACGGGCCACCCATACGGCCCAGCCCGACCTCCTTACGGGCTTCTCGGAAACCACTTCCGAGTGTTGCCTAGCTGAACGTAAATTTTCGGACATTGGCGGAATCACAGTCAAATTAGCAGGGATAATTAAATCGTTAAACTGCCAACAAACCCCCTTTTTCTTTCCGGCCGACTGTCCCAGGGAAGAGGCCCCGCCGGCCCCCCCCCTGAAAAAAACGGAGCCGACGTCCTCGGCGCCGTCATAAGCCGCATCCAAAGGCTAATGTCCTTCGCGTCCCACCGAATGTCCGGCCTAATCGCCCGGCGTTGCCTAAATTGCTCGTCATAACGAAGCCAACCCGTGCCCCCATAACACCGATAGGCCTCACTAATCGCCTCCTGGTAGCTGAAGAGCGCCGAACAGTGTTCGGGGTTCTTCTCGCCAATCACGCTGGCCAAAATAGAATAAGCCTGCGACCAATTCGCAAACGTGCGAGGTATGAGCCGATACCTCCGCTTTTCCTCGTCCTCCTTTTTGGAGTCCTCTGGCTTCACCCTGTCCAAGTTGAATTTCTCCAACGGTAATAAAGCGAATATCTCCACATATTCGCTCTTCCAGATTTTTTCCCGGACCTCTTGTTTCAAATGTGCCCCCAGCGGCGCATCATAACAAGTGTACACTTGCCCCTTTGCTTCATCCGCTAACCGCACCAAATCCCGTTTCTTGCCTGTGGCCCCTGCCGGCTCGGCAGTCCCACGGCTGCGCCGCCGGTCCTGACCCCAAGCCACCCCATTCGCCTCCTTCTCAGCCACCACTACCGCCGTTGGGGCAGCTGCCGCAGCAGCAGCCCCCCCTCCCGGCCCCCAAGCCGCTGTCGGGCCCGCGGGGGTCTGTCCCCCCCTTTTAGCTGGCTAACCAACGCCTCTAGCCCCGACAAAAATCTCTGCAACCCCGCATCCACCCCAGGATTCCCCACCTGTGCGTCCGTAACCTGGGAAGATGTCGCACTGCCCCCAGCCACCGCAGGCACCACCAACCTATCCCGGGCCCCCCCCACCCGGCCCCCAACAATCACATCATCACACCGTGAATTTGAAACAAATGTGGAAAAGGACTTACCGGGCTGCGTGGAAGCAATCCCATCAGCCGATCGTCTGGAATCCCTCGCTGTAGGCACCGCGTTGGGCACGACCTCCTCCTCCGAACCGGACAGCTCCCCATCCGACTGGTCCTCGCACAACCCCTCTTCCCCCGATGATGACCCCCCGGGCAGCTCGGTCCCGGCGGCCGAAGGCCCAGGGCCGGATTCGCTCTCCCTGCGGGCCCTGGACCCGTAAGCGGATTTAGCCGGCGCTTTCCTGCCAGGCGTAACACTGCTGCGGTCTTCCTCTTGACTTCTCCCCCTCGCCGCCTGGGCCTCCTGCAAGTGGCTAGCCGTAGCAGCTGAAGGGCTAGCCACCGTACTCCGGGATCCCTCTCGCCGAGGCCTGCTGACCGGGCCCGTCTCCACCTGATCCCCACGTCGGGCGGGCATGGCCGCCGCACCTGAGCCCCCCGGCCGTCCCCCCCTCTGTCCTTGGGTGCTTCTGGTCCCCCCAGCCGGGCCCTCAATGACCCCTGTAGCCGCCCCCGCCGCACGTTTTGCGGGGGGGCCCGATGGGGCCCTGTTCCTGCCGCCTTCTGACCGTTGCTGGCCAGGGGATGTGCTGGGTGAATACCTGCGGGGGGGCGCGACGAGCGCGACCGCGCGGTCCCCCGGCCGGTGTGACTGGGCCCCGATAGCGCTGCTTCCCCACCGCTCTGACTAGTGTCCTGGCCGTGTGGTTAGGCCCCGACGCTGCCGCGCCATTAGCCGCCCCGCTCTGAGGGAGGAGTGCCCCCAGCTGACGCTGCAGCCAGTCCTCCCCCCGCACCGCCGCCTCAGCCCTAAGCTGTGTAAACAGGGCCTCAATCCCCGCCATCTCGCCGCCCCTACCTGTGTCCCAACGATCGCTGTGCAGAAAAAAAACTGTTGCAGGCTGTACAGACCATGCAACTTTGCTCCCCCACGCCTGTCTGCCCGGGAAACTGGATGGTGGGAGATATATATAATCTCCCCTCCCACCGCTCCTGCTCCTCCTCCCCCCCAGCTACCAGGGTTCTGTTAACCCTGTCATGCCGGCCCTACGCTGACTTGCAGTTGGCTCCGTGCCTCTCTAAAAACATGCATGCATCCCTACATACTAAGGGGGGGGGGGGTACAATTGGGAATCGATGTTGAAGGATCTGGGTGTTCTGGTAAATCACACTTAATGATGCCAATGCCAATCTGCAGTTTTTAACCACTTAAGACCCGGACCAATATGCAGCTAAAGGACCCAAGGTGTTTTTACAATTTGGCACTGTGCTGCTTTAACTGGTAATTGCGCGGTCATGCAATGTTGTACCGAAACAAAATTTGCATCCTTTTCTTCCCAGAAATAGAGCTTTCTTTTTGATGGTATTTCATTTGCCTCTGCGATTTTAATTTTTTGCGATATAAACGGAAAAAGACCGAAAATTTTGAAAAAAAAATGATATTTTCGACTTTTTGTTATAAGAAAAATCGAATAAACAAAATTTTAGTCAAACATTTAGGCCAAAATGTATTCAGCCACATGTCTTTAGCAAAAAAAAATCGCAATAAGCGTATATTTATTTCTCAAAAGTTATAGCGTCTACAAACTAGAGTACATTTTCTGGAATTTACACAGCTTTTAATTTGACTGCCTATCATTTCTTGAGGTGCTAAAATGGCAGGGCAGTACCCCCCCCCACCCCATTTTGGAAAGTAGACACCCCAAGGAAACTGCTGAGAGGCATGTTGAGTCCATTGAATATTTTTTTTTTTTTGTCCCAAGTGATTGAATAATGACAACATTTTTTTTACAAAAAGTTGTCACTAAATGATATATTGCTCACACATGCCATGGTTTTATGTGGAATTGCACCCCAAAATACATTCTGCTGTTTCTCCTGAGTACGGGGATACCACATGTTTGGGACTTTTTGGGAGCCTAGCCGCGTATGGGACCCCAAAAACCAAGCACCGCCTTCAGCATTTCTAAGGGCGCAAATTTTTGATTTCACTCCTCACTACCTATCACATTTTTTTTAAAGCAAAGGCCCTACAGATTAAAATGGTGGGTTTAGCATTTTTTTCCCACACAGTATTTGCGCAGCGATTTTTCAAACGCATTCTTTGGGGAAAAAATACACTTTTTTATTTTAAAGCACTAAAATACACTATATTGCCCAAATTATTGATGAAATAAAAAAGATGATCTTGGGCCGAGTACATGGATACCAAACACGACATACTTAAAAATTGCGCACAAACGCGCAGTGGCAACAAACTACATACATTTTTAAAAGCCTTTAAAAGCCTTTACAGGTTACCACATTAGATTTACAGAGCAGGTCTACTGCAAAAATGACTGCCCTCGATCTGCCCTTCGCGGTGATACTTCACATGCATGGTTCAATTGCTGTTTACATATGACTACAGACCGACGCTTGTGTTCACCTTTGCGCAAGAGCAGGGGGGACAGGGATTCTTTTTTTTTTTTTTTTTTTTTTTTTTTTTATATATTTAGCTTTTTTTTTTTTTTTTTTGTAAACTGTTCCTTCCATTTTATTTATTTTTTACCATTTTTATTGTTATCTCAGGGAATGTAAATATCCCTTATGATGGCAGTAGTTAGTGACAGGTACTCTTTTTTTTAAAAAAAATGAGGTCTATTAGACCCTAGATTATTCCTCTGCCCTCAAAGCATCTGACCACACCAAGATCGGTGTGATAAAAGGCTTTCCCAATTTCCTAATGGCGCTGTTCATATCCGGGGGGGCATTCCCTCCCACTGAATGTAAAAGCAGTCTAGAGGCTAATTAGCTGCTAGGACTGCTTTTACATGAAAGCCGACCGCTGGCTGAAAAGAATGATACCAAGATGAAAAACCTGTAGGCATCATTCTGGTATAACCATTCAAAGTCCAGCAACATACCAGTACGTTGATGGTTCTTGTTGGACATGTATTGTTATCTTTTTTTTCATGCAGCCTGTTGGCTGAACGAAAAAAAGATTGATCGGTGGGTATGCCCACCATTAGAATCCCTCCCTTCCTCCACCCACTTCTAATGATGGGCATACATGCACCATTTATATACGCCGAAGCATGGGGGCATCCTCCCGCAAAAAAGTTATGCCGCGTACACACGGTCGGACTTTTCCACGGGCAAGCCTCCGTCGGAATTTCGACCGTATGTACGCGGCATAAAAAGTTATGCCGCGTACATACGGTCGGACTTTTCCACGGGAAAGCCTCCGTAGGAATGTCGACCGTATGTACGCGGCATTAGGAGCAAAATCGCTCCTCCGCCCCTAATGCCCCCATGCTTCGGCATATATGCTCTTTTTTAACTGTGGTGGGAAATCACCTCCTACAGCACTGGAGTCACGGCTTTATATATCGTGGGAGCAAACGCTGTTGCTGTCAAGATAAATAAGTCTGCGCAACAGCTGAATGACATTACTGAAAAGCAAGCATGAAAACAATAAAACTTTGCAGAATAGAATACAGTAAAAAAGAGCAGAACAGTAGAGCGAGAATAGAGAGGGAGAGAACAATAAAACGCCAACTATTTTTGTTTTTTTAGATTATATATTTTTTTTGTTTTTATTTTTTACTTTTTTTTTTTAATACTTTTTTGTAACTGTAACTGTTCAACTTTTCGGTTCCAGGTTTGGGTCTCTCAAAATGCGATGGCATCTTGGGAGACCCTGTGTAAGTGTGCCTAGCCTGTGAAATGCTTTACCCTACCCTAATACTTCACTCGTGTGTGGAAGCGTTCAAAACATTCACCAATACAAAGACCAGGATTGGTAGGACAGCGGGGACAAAAATAACGGGTGTCACACCTAGATCCACACTTGCTAGAGACACAACATCTTCTTTGGGGGGCTCGTTGGGTGGGGGTACTCTCGAGGACATATGCCTCTCATGCAGTCAGCTTACTGCATTTGGTAGGGGATGGTGAGGTGCAGAACCGCCTGGATACAGGAGTTCTAAGATGATCTCATCCTGGAATGTAAGGAAGGATCCATTCTGTCCTGAAGTTTTCTATAAGACATAAGCATTCATTAAAGTCAAATTAAATAAATATAGACACACTTTTTTGTACCAGCGTCTCGCCTTACGGGCAATATGATACAGCGCCATCAACTGGTCGTTGAGATCCACCCCTCCCATATTTTGGTTATATCTGTGGACACAGAGGGGTTTCTCCACAAGACCAGCCGCCATACGAATTTGTACTGTCGTGTCTGCGTGAATTAAGGGTGGTAAGAACGAAAACATTCTTATTGTCCCGCCACTTCACAGCGAGCAAATTATTACACATGCAGCAGGCTCTCGCCCCCAGCCTAAGACGGGAGTCTACAAGCCGCTGGGGAAAGCCCCGTCGATTAGGTCGCACGGTGCCACATGCTCCAATCTGATGATCAAACAAGTGACTAAAAAGTGGCACGCTGGTGTAATTGTCCACGTATAAGTGGTACCCCTTTCCGAATAAGGGTGACACCAAGTCCCACACGATCTTGCCAGCACTCCCCATGTAATCTGGGCAACCCTCCGGCTCTACCTCACTATCTTTGCCCTCATAAACCCTAAAGCTCCATATGTAGCCTGTTGCCCTGTCACAAAGCTTATAGAGCTTGACCCTGTATCTGGCACGCTTGCTGGGAAGGTACTGCTTGAAAGACAAGCGGCCAGAAAATGTAATCAGGGACTCATCAACGCAGACAACTTGCTGGGGATTAAACAAGGCTGCATAACGTTCGTTGAAATGGTTTATGAGGGGCCGAATTTTATAGAGCCGGTCAAATTCAGGGTCTCCACGTGGACAACATATTGCATTGTCACTGAAATGTAAGAACCGCAGGATCGCCTCGTATCGTTTCCTGGCCATGCAAGCAGAATATGGGCATATGGTGGTGTGGACTTGTGGACCAATACATCCGCAACTTCGGAAATTGGTGTATGCCCATGTTGAGGGTAAGGCCCAGAAAGGTCTTAAATTCGGAAACCGTAAGTGGTTTCCATTCTCTGGCAAGGAAGGACTGGGGATTAGCGGCAATGTAAGTACCAGCATATAAATTACTCTGGTCCACAATAGATCTTCCCTGAAATACAGCGAATAAAAATCAAGTGACCTAAAATCCACCTGAATATCGGGTTGACCAGTGAATGGGGGAAGGACGGGTTCTGCAGAAGTGGTGGGGACCCAATCAGGATAGGCGAATTCTGCAGGAAGGGCACTATGGGCACAACGGGTCTGTCTTTGTCTTTTTCTCTGTGGCAGCGGGACACTACTTGTGCTTGCCACCTCGCCAGCTTGAACTGCACTTATGGGACTCGCCACGTCACCACGTGATACTGCAGTGCTGGATGAACGACCAGGGTGTACTAGGCCGCTGGTGCTTGCCAGTTCACCAGAAGGAATAGCAGCGCTAGTATACTTCTCTGCTCCATACAAGGGTCCTGCGGTTCTTGCTGATCAACAACATCAGAACGGGGTCGGGTACGCCTGGCCTTAGCAGGGACCACAACTTCGTCATCAGAGCTGTCTGGCATGGAGCCGCCGTCGTATACAGGATCGTATTCTGAGCCAGAATCTGACAGATGCGTGACCTCCTCTTCACTATCTGTCAGGCTCAGAATTCTGTAGGCCTCTTCACAAGTGTACATTCGCTTTGCCATTTTGGGCTCTAAATTTAGTGGTACACTAGTAAGATTCACAGGTAAAAATGCACCTGTCATCAAACGTAGAAAACGCTTAAAAAATAAAAAACGGTTAGCGATCGCAGGGATCAGGCCTGTCTCTGCGAACGCTGCAGTTATGTGTGTTGTGTTTTGAAAGGGACAGTGATCGATCGATACTGCACTTGGGTGGGTTAGGCTGGGCGGAGGGGCAAAACGCAGATGCTAGCGGGTATCTGGGCTGATTCCGCTAACAATGCGTTTTTGGGTACCCTAAACTGCTGGGTACGCTAGTATAGATCTGATCAGATCAGGTATCGATCCGTTCAGATACTATACCACTAAGGGGGGTGTATGCTTTGCGCGTGGGTGTAAGCGTTACTGGCACTAACCTAATGCTGCCTGGGGCGACGCAGACCCTGACTGACACAAAAATGTAATTGATATCACCCACCGGGTGATCAGGGGGATAAACCTTTATTGGGTTATATACGGCGGGTGCCCTGATGCTATAAACAGCAAACTAACTAACCAGCGTCAACCGTAACACTTATACGGTGATCACTGGTGAAAGGGTTAACTAGGGGGCAATCAGGGGGTTAAAACCTTTATTAGGTAATATATGGGGGTACCTGACGCTTTCTAAAAACCTGGCGGCGAACCTAAATAACTAAATAGCTAACTGGCTAACCAGTGTCACCAGTGACACTTATACGGTGATCACTGGTGAAAGGGTTAAAGGGTCACTAAAGGAAAAAATGTTATCAGCTTATATACCTTCCTTTACCTTATTGCAGTGTTGTTTTCATTTCCTGCTTGTTCGTTTTTCCTCTGAATTAGAGTTGTGTCTTGTCATTTCTCCCCACTTCCTGGTTGTGTAGATAAGAAAAAGTCAGCAGAGCGAGGACTTCACAGTGTGGTCACTAACGTGCTCTCTCTCTCTGGTTAGACTACAGGTCTGCGTGAGAACGCTGTGTACGTCTGTGTAGACTAGAAGGAGCTGTGATATAGTGGGTGTGTCTAACACCCCAGCACCTCCTCTCTTTCTGAAAGTTTCGTTTCAGGCAAGCTCTGCCCTGCCTGGATCCCGCCCCCTTTGATAAGAGGAAAGGTTCACTAAAGACACTGAGTTTCCAGCAGCTGAAGACAAACGTTGCAGAAAAGCCAAAAAAAAAAAAAAAGTAAAATCTTTTACTCTGTTTCATCATATACAATATCATAGCAACAGGTACAGCTGTATTTTAAATAATAATCATGACGTTTTTCGTTTTCGAGGAGGCGGGAATATGTGTGGGAGGAGAGAGGAGAATCAAATGTGTATAGGCAGCGGGGCGTGAAGGGGTGTATACTGGGGGTGGTTTGGGCGGAGCACGGCTAAAGTGTGCATGAGAACTTTGCTTGTTTTCATCCGCACTTGGAAAATAAAAAATCGCTTCTGCGCATGCGCAAACCGCTAAGCCTAATGGGAACTGTAGTTCCTATTAGGCGGTGACGTTTAGAACAAGAACGCGCACCGCAAAACCAGGAAGTCAGGGGAAAGAAAAGACAGGACGGACGGAAGCTACAATGAATGTCCTTTTTGACCACTGGGCACGAAAACCCCCTTAATCACCAGACCAATTTTCAGCTTTCGGTGCTCTCACATTTTGAATGACAATAACTCAGTCATACAACACTGTAACCAAATGAATTTTTTGTCCTTTTTTTCCCACAAATAGAGCTTTCTTTTGGTGGTATTTGATCACCTCTGCGGTTTTTATTTTTTCCGCTATAAATGAAAAAATAAAGAAAATGTTGTAAAAAAAAATGAATTTTTCTTCATTTCTATTATAAAATTTAGCAAAAAATAAAAATTTCTTCATAAATTTGGCTTAAAATGTATACTGCTACATATCTTTGGTAAAAAAATATATATATATTTGGTTATTATTTAGTCTGGGTGAAAGTTATAGGGTCTACAAGCTATGGTGCCAATATCTGAAAATTGATCAATTTGATCACACCTGAAGTACTGACGGCCTCTCTCGTTTCTTGAGACCCTAACATGCCAGAAAGACATAAATGTTTTGATCACTTTTATTCCAATTACAAGGAATGTAAACATCTCTTGTAATAGGAATATAGCATGACAGGTCCTTTTTACAGTGAGATATGGGGTCAATAAGATGATTATTCTTATGGTGTAGAGAATCGCCGACTGAAAAAGATGATCTCTGTATGATGCCTGTAGGTGCAGGCATCATTCAGATATCCCTGCACAAAGTCAAGGACGTCATATGACGGCCGGCGGGCAGGAAGTGCTTAAAACACATTTTTTTCCGGGTTTTGCAGAGTATTGGTGCGGGGGAACTGCAGAGTATTGGTGCGGGGGAACTGCAGAGTATTGGTGCGGGGGAACTGCAGAGTATTGGTGCGGGGGAACTGCAGAGTATTGGTGCGGGGGAACTGCAGAGTATTGGTGCGGGGGAACGGCAGAGTATTGGTGCGGGGGGGAACGGCAGAGTATTGGTGCGGGGGGGAACGGCAGAGTATTGGTGCGGGGGGGAACGGCAGAGTATTGGTGCGGGGGGGAACGGCAGAGTATTGGTGCGGGCGGGAGCGGCAGAGTATTGGTGCGGGGGGGAACGGCAGAGTATTGGTGCGGGGGGGAACGGCAGAGTATTGTGCGGGGGGGAACTGCAGAGTATTGTGCGGGGGGGGGACTGCAGAGTATTGTGGGGGGGGACTGCAGAGTATTGTGCGGGGGGGAACTGCAGAGTATTGTGCGGGGGGGAACTGCAGAGTATTGTGCGGGGGGAACTGCAGAGTATTGTGCGGGTGGGAACTGCAGAGTATTGTGCGGGGGGGGGAACTGCAGAGTATTGTGGGGGGGAACTGCAGAGTATTGTGCGGGGGGGAACTGCAGAGTATTGTGCGGGGGGGGAACTGCAGAGTATTGTGCGGGGGGGAACTGCAGAGTATTGTGCGGGGGGTACTGCAGAGTATTGTGCGGGGGGGGGAACTGGAGAGTATTGTGGGGGGGAACTGCAGAGTATTGTGGGGGGGGGAACTGCAGAGTATTGTGCGGGGGGGAACTGCAGAGTATTGTGCGGGGGGGAACTGCAGAGTATTGTGCGGGGGTATTGCAGAGCATTGGTGCTGGGGTATTGCAGAGCATTGGTGCTGGGGTATTGCAGAGCATTGGTGCTGGGGTATTGCAGAGCATTGGTGCTGGGGTATTGCAGAGTATTGGTGCTGGGGTATTGCAGAGTATTGGTGCTGGGGCATTGCAGAGTATTGGTGCTGGGGCATTGCAGAGTATTGGTGCGGGGGGCATTGCAGAGTATTGGTGCGGGGGGTATTGCAGAGTATTGGTGCGGGGGGCATTGCAGAGTATTAGCGGGGGGTATTGCAGGGGGTATTTCAGAGTATTGCAGGGGGTATTTCAGAGTATTGCAGGGGGTATGGCAGAGAGTATTGCAGAGTATGGCAGGGAGTATTGCAGGGGGTATTGCAGAGTATGGCAGGGGGTATTGCACAGTATTGGGGCGGGGGTTGAAGGGATGGATGGATCTGTGACTGCAATAGTCACAGATCCATCCACAGCGCTGCTGACACCCGCGCTCCCCCTCTCACACTGTACCGATCGGTACAGAGAGAGGAGGGAGGAACCGGCATCATCAAATGACGCCGGTTTGTTTACATGTGATCGCTCCGTCATTGGACGGAGTGATCACGTGGTAAACCGCCGCTATCAGCGGCGATTTACCGTGATCCGTGATCCGCCGGGTCCTCCGGAGATTCCCATGTGCGCGCTATTCTGGGAGGACGTCCATGGACGTCCTCCCAGAGTTAAGCAACCACTTTGCCGCCGTATTATGACGGTCAGCGGTGAGCAAGTGGTTTAAACAGGTACAGCTGTATTTTAAACAATAATCATGACGTTTTTCGTTCACATATGTGTGAAGACTATATTTTAAACCAATAAAAATGTTTCCTTTAGTGAGCCTTTAACTCTAGGGGCACTCAGGGGTTAAAACCTATATTTAGAAAATGTATGGGGGTACCCAACGCTATAAAAACCTGGCGGCGAACCTCAAAAAATAACTAGCTACCTAGCGGCACCAGCGACACAAATACAGCGATCAGAAAACCGATCGCTTAGTGACACTGGCAATAGGGGGTGAAAGGGTTAACTAGGGCGGTGATCAAGGGGTTAAACCTTTATTAGGGGGCTACCCTGGACCTAAAGGAGCCTAGGGCTAATGTCGTTAAGTGGTTAAAGTGAGTAAAATACCGTACTTTCTTGTATTTAATTATTACAGGTACGTATACAATATAGTGCTGTCAATTTAGGCAGCACTTTACATACAGTATATATTGTACATTCACATGAGTCTCTACCTTTTAAGGAGCTTACAATCTAAGGTCTCACATTTATACATACACATACTAGGGCCAATTTGGACAGGAGCCAATGAACCTACCAGCATTTTTGAAGTGTGAGAAGAAACTGGAGTACCTGGAGGACAACCATGCAATCACAGGGAGAACATACAAACTCCAGGCAGGTAGTGTGAGCCATGGTTGGGATTCTAGCCGACAACCCTAGTGCTGCTAGGCAGAAGTGCTAACCACTTAGCCACTGTGCTGCCCCATATTATAGGTATAGGGCTAGATCCACAAAGAAATTACGCCAGCGTATCTATTGATACGCCGCATAATTTCAAAATTCCTGCGTCGTATCTTTGTTTTGAATCCTCAAAACAAGATACGACGGCTTCTGGGTTAGATCCGACAGGTGTACGTCTTCGTACGCCTTCGGATCTAAGATGCAATACTTCGGCGTCCACTGGGTGGCGGTTTCCGCGTCAGGTATGCAAATTAGCGATTTACGACGATCCACGAACGTACGCGTGGCCGTCGCATTTTCTAACGTCGTCTGTAGTCGGCTTTTTCCAGCGTATAGTTAAAGCTGGTATTTTGCGGCGTATAGATAGAATTGCCATGTTAAGTATGGCCGTCGTTCCCGCGTCGAAATTTGATTTTTTTTTTCTCCTATCACTTTCCAGGATGGCACCTGAGAGATGATGGCTCCTCCCCACAGGAAACACAATCACTTGACATTTTTCTATAAGTCCCCACCCTTCCCCTTGATCCTCAGTATTGATTGTGTTTCTCCCGAACACATCCTTCACGTTTGTTTTGTTTTAAACTTAGAGACCGGGGAGGGTCGAAGGTACCCCTGTTGAGACAGGTTCTAGGGAGGCCGGGGAGGGCTGAACTAACCTGTAGGCTTGTCCAACTCACAGGTCGCCCCAGGCGTGCACCAGCGCTCTGAGCTGTCTTGCAGAAACCCCCCAGCGGATCCCAGGAGACCCCAAATAAACAGTCTCCTGCCGCTACAGGGCATAGCTCCTCTAAAAATAAATATGTGGGTACTGTAAGATAAACTTCCACTCAAAGCCCTGTTTGCTAAAGAAGCATAGAGGAAGCTAAGGCTAATAACTTAGCAGAGAAGGGGACTCCTGCAATAATGGGGCATCTCTCATCTATGCAGACGGAAAGGCCGGCAAATGTCAAAACTTTCCATGAAGCCGCCAGGCAGTCAGTAACATAAGGTCTGACATAGAGGAGCTTATCCCTAGAGAAGACATTTCCTCCCAGGAAGGCCTCGTCCGAATGGAATCTAGTGCCCTTCCCCCGCTCTCAGTCATTCCCTCTAGTCCAGGTAGAGGAAGCTAAGGAGGACAGGGAGGATATGGAAAGCCAAGCTGAACAGGACTCACCCTAGGGTCTGGTTATACTCCTGCAGGCAAGACAGGCCTCTGAAGAGATTATAGAAATCCCTAGAATGATCTCTTAGAGGGGGCTGAGCAAGGCTCAATCCAGGGTGTTGTTGTTTCACTTCATTAATTCCTAAAGGATTAGAGCCAGCCTGCCATGAGTCTGACAGACAGCTCACAATGGTGCTGTTAGAGGTTTAGCCCCAAAAAAGTTACCTCCTAAACTTTTAGGATAGGCCCAGCAAGGGGGCATCTTAGTGTGTATATTACCTTTGCGGGGGTTGCTTATTGGTTGCAAACATCTCCCCAGGTTCCAACCTATCACTTCTTCCTTACACTGCTGCTAGATCTGCCAGGGTGTAAGAGTTGATCAAACCTCTTGTGGCTAAGCCGCAGAGTTTCTCATTTCCAGTCCTCAGGCCCCCCCAACAGGTCAGGTTTTCATGATTTCCATTATTTTGCACAGGTGATTTGATCAGTTTCACTGCCTTAGTAATCACCACAGCCTTTTCATCTGAGGGAAATCCTGAAAACCTGACCTGTTGGGGAGGACTGGAATTGAGAAACACTGGGCTAAGGCAACAAACCATTTAGGGCGGTGTGAGAAGCATAAAATGCTAGCCTGCAACCCTTAATTGGGAGTTTCTCTGGTGCAAACCTATGTGCTAAAGCTATGAAAATCAGCCATACAGGTGTCTGATTGCCTCCAGCCTAAGATTATGGTCACCTCTTCATGAGACCCCTAATTGATTTCTGAGTCTGTGCTCGTTAAGGCCTTAAAGGCTTGTGTGGACCACCTGTGTGTGGACCAGCTACACCTACTCAGACCTATGCAATAGTAGGATAGCAGCTACCACTACTGTGGTATAGTCACACACCTCGGATTTCCATTATTGGAACTACCATGCTCCTTCACCGGGAGGAAGGATCATTATCTGGAAGTCGGGTTATACCTAGGACAGATTATTGGTCTGTCCACACATCAGAGATGCACAACATGGGGAGTTTTTATCTTGTGTCATTTCTGATATATATATAAATATCCTATGACTCACCAGAAATGCCTAAAATTGATTAGGTAACGGTGCACTGTTCCTTATCAAACACAGATCATTGAATTGTCGGCCGCACACTATTGTTGTTCAGAAACATACCACATTGAAATACTGTTGGTAAAAATTTCTGTCGGATACATGACTGTATACTATTGCTCATCAGAAAAGCATGACATGGATTTGTCGGTGACACCTCTATTATATAACCGCACACTATTGTTGTTTAGAAACATACCACATTGAATTACTGTTGGTAAAAAATTTCTGGAGGTTACATGTCCGTACCCGGTTGCTTATCAGTAGGGATGAGCCGAACATACCCGGGTTCGGTTCGCATCAGAACGTTCGAACAGACCGCGGGTTCGCGCGAACATTTAGAACCCCATTGAAGTCTATGGGACTCGAACGCTCGAATTCAAAAACGATCATTTTAAAGACCAATATTCAATTTAATGTTGGTAAACGTCTTTCAGAACCTGGGTCTTGCCCCAGGGAACATGTATCAATCGAAAAAAATATTTTAAAAACGGCCGTTTTTCCGGCAGCAGTGATTTTAATGATGTTTAAAGTGAAAAAAAAAATGAAAAATTCCTTCAAATATCACACCTGCTGTGTGTCTCTAGTAGTGGCACGTGTTTAGAAATGTCCCTGCACAACATTAAATTATTATAAGAACAAAGTAATTTAATACTGCTTGCGCACGTGCTGTGTGGGAACAATATCTCGATTATTTTAGGGGTGGTGGGGGGGGTGGCATTATCTTTTTGGGAAAGCAAAATTGTAGAAAAAAGGGCACCCCTCAAACATACTGTAATTGTAGCGCAACAAAGAGCCACGTGCAAAGTATTGCATCAAAAATTGTTATTAGGCGCCCCTGTTACACAGGGGCATAAAAATGTGTCCGTAGGTGCAACATAACACTGCAACCCCTCCCAATATCTGCAATTGGAGCGCAACAAGGAGCCACGTGCAAAGTATTGCATCAAAAATTGTTATTAGGCGCCCCTGTTACACAGGGGCATAAAAATGTGTCCGTATAGGCGCAACATAACACTGCAACCCCTCCCAATATCTGCAATGGGAGCGCAACAAGGAGCCACGTGCAAAGTATTGCATCAAAAATTGTTATTAGGCGCCCCTGTTACACAGGGGCATAAAAATGTGTCCGTAGGCGCAACATAACACTGCAACCCCTCCCAATATCTGTAATTGGAGCGCAACAAGGAGCCACGTGCAAAGTATTGCATCAAAAATTGTTATTAGGCGCCCCTGTTACACAGGGGCATAAAAATGTGTCCGTATAGGCGCAACATAACACTGCAACCCCTCCCAATATCTGCAATTGGAGCGCAACAAGGAGCCACGTGCAAAGTATTGCATCAAAAATTGTTATTAGGCGCCCCTGTTACACAGGGGCATAAAAATGTGTCCGTAGGCGCAACATAACACTGCAACCCCTCCCAATATCTGTAATTGGAGCACAACAAGGAGCCACGTGCAAAGTATTGCATCAAAAATTGTTATTAGGCACCCCTGTTACACAGGGGCATAAAAATGTGTCCGTAGGCGCAACATAACACTGCAACCCCTCCCAATATCTGTAATTGGAGCACAACAAGGAGCCACGTGCAAAGTATTGCATCAAAAATTGTTATTAGGCGCCCTGTTAAACAGGGGCAGAAAAATTAGGCCTTAGGCACTGGTGGTGGAGCACAGAAAAAACAACATTTCTTACTAGCTAACAGCATGAAAAGTGAGGAGGAGAAGGATATTCCATCAGCAGCACAACAGGACAGTCACTCAGCATCAGCAGTCTCAAAGGGATCTGATATTTCAACACAAAATTCTTATTCAGTAACATCAGCATCAGGTGCTTGGTAGCCAGTGTTGATCCAAGCCTGATTCATTTTGATGAAGGTCAGTCGATCAACAGAGTCGGTGGAGAGGCGTACCCTGTGATCGGTCACAAAGCCTCCAGCAGCACTGAATGTGTGTTCTGAAAGAACACTGGGTGCAGGGCAAGCCAGTAGCTCAATTGCGTACTGTGCAAGCTCTGGCCAGTGATCCATCCTCAAGACCCAGTAAGCCAGAGGATTTTTCGTGGGGAAGGTGTCCAAGTCGGATCTTGCCGCTAGGTATTCCCGGACCATGTAAACCAGACGCTGGCGATGGTTGCTGGAACCGGTCAGACCTTGGGGCTGCGGACTAAAAAATTGTCTGAACGCATCGGTCAGACGGCCACCTTCTCCACCGCTCCTTCTCTGACTCACCGAAGCCTCAGCAAGACGTTGTCCAGGGCCAGATTTTGGTAATCCCCCCGGTTCTGGGAACGCATTGCACAGACCCTTCTGCAAGGCCTCCCGCAGTAGTTTCATCTTCTGCTCCCTCTGCGATGGCAACATAAGATGCGTTACCTTACTCTTGTAACGTGGATCAAGGAGAGTTGCCAGCCAGTAATGATCCCTCTCCTTGATAGCACATACACAAGGATCCTTATGCAGGCTTTGCAGGATCAGGGAGGCCATGCAGCGTAGGTTTGCAGAGGCATTCGGGGCACAGTCCTCTGGGTCACTGAGGATGACAGGATCCTCAGCCACCTCATTTCAGCCACGTAAAAGTCCACGTGTTCCTTGGGACTGTAAATGATCCCTTGAAGACTGCTGCTGTTGATGCTGAGTGCTAGGCTCCACCTCCATGCTGCTGATACAATCCTCCTCCTCCTCCTCTTCCTGTGTTCCAGGTGGGCAAGCAGGAACAGTGTCTGGATAAAGGGGGCCTTGAGAGGTAAGGAAGTCCTCCTCTTCCTCCCTCTGTTCTGCCTCAAGGGCCCTGTCCATTATTCCACATAGGGTGTGCTCCAACATGTGAATAAGCAGGACAGTCTCACTGATGCATGCACTGTCACTGCTCACTATCCTCGTGGCCTCCTCAAATGGTGACAGGACAGTGCATGCATCCCTGATCAAGGCCCACTGGCGTGGTGAAAAAAAAACAAGCTCCCCTGAGCCAGTTCTGCTGCCATATTGGCACAGGTACTCATTGATGGCCCTCTGCTGCGTGTGCAGCCGCTGCAGCATGGCCAATGTAGAGTTCCATCTGGTGGGCATGTCACAGATTAGGCGGTTCTTGGGCAGGTTGTATTCCCTCTGGAGGTCTGTCAGCCAAGCAGTGGCATTATATGACCTCCGGAAATGCACACAGACTTTCCTGGCCTGCCTCAGGACATCCTGTAAGCCAGGGTACCTGCCCAAGGACCGCTGCACCACCAAATTGAGAACATAGGCAAAACAGGGCACATGGGTGAGTTTTCCACGTCGCAGGGCAGAGAGGAGGTTGGTGCCATTATCGCTGACCACCATTCCAGGCTTCAGCTGGCGTGGCGTCAACCACCTCTGAGCCTGCCCCTGCAGAGCTGAAAGAACTCTTCCCCAGTGTGGCTCCTGTCTCCCAAGCACACCAGCTCTAGCACCGCATGGCATCTTGGCCTGCATTCCTGCGTAGCCCGTCGTACGCCTACGGAGCACGGCTGGTTCTGAGCCAACATCACCACAGGAAGAGGCCACAGAGGAAGAAGAAGAGGAGGGGGTGGAGGAGAGAGGTGTGTCACAAGCAGTAGTAGTGTTTTGGAGGCGTGGTGGCGGAACAACCTCCAAAACTACTGTACCTTGCCCTGCGTCCTTCCAGCTGCCAGAGTCACCCAATGGGCCGTAAAAGACAGGTAACGTCCCTGTCCATGCCTGCTGGACCATGAGTCAGCGGTAAGATGCACCTTACCACTGACCGCCCTGTCCAGCGAGGCATGGACATTGCCTTCCACATGCCGGTAGAGAGCTGGAATCGCCTTCCGTGAGAAAAAGTGGCGTTTGGGTACTTGCCACTGAGGTACTGCACATTCCACAAACTCACGGAAGGGGGCAGAATCTACCAACTGAAAAGGTAGCAGTTGAAGTGCTAGCAATTTTGCTAAGCTAGCATTCAACCGCTGGGCATGTGGATGGCTGGGAGCGTACTTCTTTCGGTGCTGCAGCAGCTGGGGCAGGGAAATTTGTCTGGTACTATCAGTAGATTGCCCGCATGTACTACCACTACTACGTTGTGACACACCTATTTCTACACCTTCGGTGCAGGCTGCAGAGAGGACTGGGGGTCTAGTGGGGTTGGAGGTCACAGAAGGGCAAGGGGAGGACCGCTTTGGTCTTTGGTGTGGGTCTTTCTGGTATGCCTGCCAACGAGCTGCATGGCAGGTCGACATATGTCTGGACAAGCATGTGGTGCCCAAGCGGGTGATGTTTTGGCCACGCGAGATACGCTTGAGACATATGTTGCAAACAGCAAAGGTACGATCTGATGGACAGGTTTCAAAAAAGGCCCACACCAAAGAACTTTTGCTGTACCGTTGAGACACAGCAGCGCCACGTAATGCAGTTGGTGTGCTGCCCTTAAGCTGACCCCTGGAGGGCATTCTGCCTCTTTGGAGATGTGCCTGTGCCTCGTCCTCCTCTTCCTCCTCCTCCTCTCCTATCAGGCACCCAGGTAGAGTCAATGACCTCATCATCCCCTCCTCCTCATCATCACTGGCGACAACCTGGCAGTATGCTCCAGCTGGGGGAACATCACTCCCAGATTGTTGTCCCTCTCGGCCACCCCCTCTCCCTGGGCATCAATGCCTTCCTCTATCAGTGTTCCGTCATCGGAGTCTTCAAAACGCTGCGCATCTTCAGCTAGCATGTACCCAACACTGTGTTGAAACAGTTCGGGGGACTCCTCAGGAGGACACGGTGGGACTAGGGAAGGATTGTGTGATGCTATTGTGCAGAGGGTAGAGGACGCCTTGGCAGCTGCTTTGCCAGACAAACTATGATCAGTCTGTGTGAGAGAGGATGAGGAGGATGAGGACGGCTTGGTCATCCACTCAACTAATTTCTCAGCATGTTGAGGCTCAACACGGCCAGCTCCCGAAAAGAAAGATGAGCGGCCACGGCCACGTGCTGAAGAGGATGCACCACACCATCACCAGCGTTACCTCTAGATGCAGAGTGCTTGCCCTCGTGGACTCTCTGCCTCTCTTGTCCTTCCAGCATGCGTTCAGGTGTTATGTAATAGTCGCAGTTTTTCAGATGGTATTAAATAGCAACCACACAGTAAGAGCGAGGCTCAAGTGTTATGTAACAAAATAGTCGCAGT